>NW_019241086.1:0-1723 GCF_002742605.1 Olea europaea var. sylvestris | reverse complement strand
TTAAGACTTGGTCGGAAAAGTATAATAGTGGCCTTAGTTTGTTTTGAATCTTCTTGAATAGGTGTGTCTTTGAATTCTTGGTGGTTAGACTCGAGAGTTAGTATTCATATTGAAAATTCTTTGAGGGGTTCACAAGCAAATGAAGACCAAGTGAGAATGAAGTGAGCTTTAGCGATGCAAATGGAGTTTAAGTGAAGGTTGAATTCATAGGAGTAGTGAAGTTGACTTTAGAGTCTAGTTTCTCTCTTGTTTTAGAAAATACAGTTTATATACCGCAGATGAGACGGAATTTAATTCCTATACCGAAACTTGATGCTTGCGATTCTACATTTAATTTTGGTAATGGAATGGTTAAGTTATTTAATGATTCTCATTTGATTGGAAATGGCATTTTACGTGATGGTTTATATAAATTATCTTTGGCTCCTTTTGGTAATGTCTCATGTGTTACCAATCTATTAAAGAAAAGAACTTTAATTCGTGAATCATCTTCTATGTTGTGACATAAGCGTTTGGGTCATATTTCTAAGGATAGAATGAAAAGATTAGTAAAAGATCAGATATTTCCCTTCTTAGACTTCTCCGATTTTGACACCTGTGTAGATTGTATAAGAGGAAAGTTAACTAAATCTACGAGGAAGGGTTCGACTAGGAGTAATGGAATTTTGGACTTAATTCACACTTATATTAGTGGACTTTGCCTTCCACTATATGTGGGAATAAATATTTCATAACTTTCATTAATGATTTCTCACGATATGGATATGTTTACTTGATTAACGATAAATCACATGCACTTGAGAAATTCAAAGTTTTCAAACTGAAAGTAGAGAAACAATGTGGGAAAAATATCAAAGTTGTAAGATCTGACCGAGGTGGTGAAACTATGGAAAATATGACGAGTCTGGTCAAAATATGGGTGATTTTGCAAAGTTTTTACAAGAGTGTGGAATAGTGCCCCAATACACCATATCAGGGACACCTGAGCAGAATGGTGTTTTTGAAAGATGTAATCGAACTCTAAAAGATATTGTTAGAAGTATGATGAGTAGAACAAATTTGCCTAAATATTTGTGGGGTGAAGCCTTGAAAACAGCTATGTATATTTTGAACAAGGTTCCAAGTAAAGCTGTTGCAAAGACACCTTTTGAATTATGGACAGGACGTAAGGCAAGTATGTCTCACTTTAAAGTTTGGGGATGTCCAAGTGAGGTTAGGATTTATAATCTATTTGAAAAGAAATTAGACCCTAAATCAACTCCTGTCTACTTTATTGGGTATCCAGATAGATCAAAGGGATATAAGTTTTACTGTCCAGATCGCGGCACTAGAATTGTGGAGTTCATTACTGCTAAGTTTCTGGAAACGATTTTGGAGATAGTGGGAGTTCCACGTTGAGAAAAATTCTTATTGAACCTAATCAAGTTGTTGTTCCAGTTCCTATCATATAGGAAAGAGTTGGCTCTCAACTAATTGAAGTTGTTAATGAAGAACCGAAGAACCAGGAGGGATCTCCAATTTCTCAAACAACGATTGAATCGATTCCTGAGCCACAAGTTAGGAGATCACAAAGGAAAAGAAGATCTGCATTGCCCAGTGATTATATTACATATTTATTGGAGAGCAATTTTAATATTGGGCATATTGTTGATCTTGTAACTTACAACCAAGCATTGACAAGTCCTGAGGCAGATAAATGGATAGCTGCCATGGAAGATGAAAT
>NW_019241085.1:0-1723 GCF_002742605.1 Olea europaea var. sylvestris | reverse complement strand
AATGTTCCATGGACGGGGTTGCACCTTGCCGTTCATGTCTTCAATCCAATAGGTCTCGAGTCAGATTTCCTCTCTGATTTTGTATGGGCCTTCCCAGTTCGAGCCAAGGGAGCCGGTGCCAGGTTCCTTCGAGGAGAGGAAAACTCTCCTAAGGACCAGGTCGTTGATTCGGAATGACCTCTTCTTCACCTTTGAGTTGAAGTATTTCGTCATTTTTTTATATGTGCTGAGCTTCAGCTGGGCATCATCTCTCCTTTCTTCAATGAAGTCGAGGTCGTACCTGTGAAGCTCCTCGTTCGTTATCTCACTGAAATGCAGACATCGTGGGGATGGAAGTCCGACCTCAACGGGGCTCATGGCCTCGGTCCCATATGCCATGAGGAAAGGTGTTTCCCCTGTTGGGGTCTTTGTAGTGGTTTGGATTGCCCAAAGAACCTGTGGGAGCTCATCTACCCAGGCCCATTTTGACACATCGAGCTTCCTTTTCAAGACGTGCTTGATTGTCTTTTTCACAGCCTCAACCTGGTCATTTGCTTGTGGGTGATGAGGTGTGGAGAAGTGCTTTTTGATGCCAAGTTCTTCACATAAACTTCTGACCTTCTTGTTGTCGAACTATCTGCCATTATCTGAGACGATTGAGTAGGAAATCCCAAACCGGCATATGATATTCTTCCATAAGAACTTGGAAGTGTTGGCTTCTGTAGTTTTTGCCAGGGGCTCAACTTCAACCCACTTCGTGAAGTAATCAATGGCCACAATTACGAAGCTTGCACCTCTTCTGCCTTTTGGTAGAGGACCTATGAGGTCCACACCCCACTTCGAGAAAGGCTAGGGGCTGGATACTGAGGTCAAATCTTGCGATGGTTGTCGTTGGACAGGAGAGAATCGTTGGCATTTGCCACATATTCATACAAAGTCGATGGCATCCTTTTTCAAGGTATGCCAGTAGTACCCCTGTCTCAGTATCTTTTGTGCCAAAGATAAACCTCCCGAGTGATTGCCACACACACCCTCATGGACTTCTCTTAAGATGTAGGTAGCCTCTTCTCCTCCGACGCATCGCAGGAGTGGAGAGGAGAAGCTCCTCTTATATAGTACATCATCAATGAGGAGAAAATGGGCTAATCTCCTCCTTAGCTTGTAGGCTTCATGCTTGTTGGTGGGAAGTACCTGGTCCTTGAGGTATGTCATGATGAGCTGCATCCAGGTAGGAGTCCCAGTGACCCACATTGCATTGGGGGCCTCGGTTGACGGTATGAGAAGGCGCTCTATAGGGACAATTGAAAGTAGTTCAGAATTTTTGCTACTTGCAAGGTTGGAGAGTGCATTCGCACGTGCGTTTTCGATGCGGAGGATCTGGATTAGCTCAAACTTTTCAAAGGATGGGATGAGGTTCATGGAGGCCATCGTTTTGTCCCTGGTTGAGAAGTTACCGTTGACTTGGCTAACGACCAGCTCGGAGTCACTACTGATGAGTTGCCTCTTTACTTCCATTTCTTTGGCTGACCTGAGGCCTGCTAGTAGTGCTTCACATTCTACTACATTGTTGGTGGCTTTGAACCCGAACCTCATAGCTGAGGTCATCTTATGACCTTTCTGGCTGATGAGGACAATTCCGACGCCTGAGCCGGCGTCCCCAGCCGACCCATCAACGAATAGGTTCCGCGTTGGGGGCTCGGCTTGTTCCATGATTTCATCCACCTCGGGTAAGTTGGCAAATTCT
>NW_019241084.1:0-1723 GCF_002742605.1 Olea europaea var. sylvestris | reverse complement strand
GTTGATTGGAAAGGGCTCACGAAATTGGACTCAGAGCACAAACCCGAGATCACGGGATTTTAGCCAAATTCCTTTGTTTGGGCTTCTGAATAATTAATTTTCTTATTAATTATGTCAAGTTAAAGAAGGACAGAAAATTAACAAAGAAAAACCACACCAGGGGAAATTTTTTCATTTGTCGTGACGGTGTCGGAATAGGCCGAAATTTGGCAGCTTGATTGGAAATGTCCCGCGAAATTGGACTCGGGGTACAGACCCAGGATCATGGGATTTTAGCCAAACTCCTTCATTTGGGTCACCGAATAATTTATTTCCTTAATAATTATGTCCGTTTGAAGAGATGCTAGGCAGAAAATTAATAAAGAAAAACTGCACCCGGGGCAATTTTGTCATTTGTCGCGATGGTGTCGAAATGGGTTGAAATTTGGCAGGTTGATTGGAAAGGGCCCGCGAAATTGGACTCGGGGAACATACACGGGATCACAGGATTTTAGGCAAACTCCTTCGTTTGGGCCTCCGAATAATTATTTTCCGTATTAATTACGTCAGGTTGAAGAAGTGCTCGACAGAAAATTAACAAAGAAGAACCGCACCAGGGGCAATTTTGTCATTTGGCGCGATGGTGTCGGAATGGGCCGAAATTTGGCAGGTTGATTGGAAACGGCTCACGAAATTGGACTCGGAGCATAGACCCGGGATCACGGGATTTCAGCCAAATTCCTTCGTTTGGGCCTCCGAATAATTAATTTCCGTATTAACTATGTTAGGTTGAAGAAGTGCTGGACAGAAAATTAACAACGAAAAACCGCAGCAGGGGCAATTTTGTTATTTGTCGCGACGGTGTCGGAATTGGCCGAAATTTGGTTGGTTGATTAGAAATGGCCCTTGAAATTGGACTTGGGGTACAGACCCGAGATCATGGGATTTTAGCCAAATTCCTTCGTTTGGGCCTCCGAATAATTAATTTTTGTATTAATTATGTCAGGTTGAAGAAGTGCTGGCCAAAAAAAATAAAAAGACCGCACTAGGGGTAATTTTGTCATTTCTCGCGACAGTGTCGAAAAGGGCCGAAATTTGGCAGGCTGATTGCAAACGGCCCGCGAAATTGGACATGGGGCACAGAGTCGAGATCACAGGATTTTAGAAAAATCCCTTCATTTGGGCTTCCGAATAATTAATTTCCTTATCAATTATGTCAGGTTGAAGAAGTGCTGGACAGAAAATTAACAAAGAAAAATCGCACCAGTGGCAATTTTGTCATTTTTCGCGACGGTGTCGGAATGGTCCGAAATTTTGCTGGTTTATTGGAAATGGCCCAAGAAATTGGACTCGAAGCACAGACCCGGGATCACAGGATTTCAGCCAAACTCCTTCGTTTAGGCCTCCGAATAATTAATTTCCGTATTAATATTGTCAGGTTGAAGAAGTGCTGGACAGAAAATTAACAAAGAAAAATTGCACCAGGGGCAATTTTGTCATTTGTCGCGACGGTGTCAGAATGGGTCAAGATTTAGCAGGCTGATTGGAAACGTCCCGCGAAATTGGACTCAGAGCACAGACCTGGGATCACGGGATTTTAGCCAAACTCCTTAGTTTAGGCCTCCGAATAATTAATTTCCATATTAATTACGTTGAGTTGCAGAAGTGCTGGACAGAAAATTAACAAAGAAAAATCGCTCCAGGGGCGATCTTGTCATTTGTCGTGACGGTGTCGGAATGGGCC
>NW_019241083.1:0-1723 GCF_002742605.1 Olea europaea var. sylvestris | reverse complement strand
GACACGACGAAGTTGTGAGTTCAATCCAAAACGATCGCTACATTTGCAAAAAGTACTTATGGGCCCAAAACGGACAACGTGTGCAAAAGTTTCGCTCAATTCTTCTTACGCCGACTCTCCTAGCTTTCCAAATATGCAAGTGCTCATTCTATCAAAAAATGGCTGAAATAACTCATACGACATGACGAAGTGGTGAGTTCAATCCAAAAGGGTCGCTACATTTCCAAAAAGTACTTAGGGGCCCAAAACAGACAACGTGTGCAAAAGATTCGCTCAATTCTTCTTACGCCGACACTCCAAGCGTTCCAAATATGTAAGTGCTCATTCTTTTGAAAAATGGCCGAAATCCATCATACGTCACGACGAAGAGGTGAGTTCAATCCAAAAGGGTCGCTACATTTCCAAAAAGTACTTAGGGGCCCAAAACAGACAACGTGTGCAAAAGATTCGCTCAATTCTTCTTACGCCGACACTCCAAGCGTTCCAAATATGTAAGTGCTCATTCTTTTGAAAAATGGCCGAAATCCATCATACGTCACGACGAAGAGGTGAGTTCAATCCAAAAGGGTCGCTACATTTCCAAAAAGTACTTAGGGGCCCAAAACAGACAACGTGTGCAAAAGATTCGCTCAATTCTTCTTACGCCGACACTCCAAGCGTTCCAAATATGTAAGTGCTCATTCTTTTGAAAAATGGCCGAAATCCATCATACGTCACGACGAAGTGGTGAGTTCAATCCAAAACGGACGCTACATTTCCAAAAAGTACTTAGGGGCCCAAAACAGACAACGTGTGCAAAAGTTACGCTCATTTCTTCTTACGCCGACTCTCCAAGTGTTCCAAATATACAGGTGCTCGTTCTTTCGAAAAATGGCCAAAATCCCTCTTACGTCACGTCGAAGTGGTGAGTTCAATCCAAAACGGTCGCTACATTTCCAAAAAGTACTTATGGGCAAAAAACGGACAACGTGTGCAAAAGTTACGCTCAATTCTTCTTACGCCGACACTCCAAGCGTTCCAAATATGCAAGTGCTCCTTCTTTCAAAAAATGGCCAAAATCCATCATACGTCACAACGAAGTGGTGAGTTCAATCCAAAACGGACGCTACATTTCCAAAAAGTACTTATGGGCCCAAAACGGACAACGTGTGCAAAAATTACGCTCAATACTTCTTTCGTCGGCTCTCCAAGCGTTCCAAATATGCAAGCGAACATTCTTTTGAAAAATGGCTGAAATCCTTCATACGTCACGACGAAGTTGTGAGTTCGATTCAAAACGGTCGCTACAGTTCCAAAAAGTACTTATGGGCCCAAAACGGACGACGTGTGCAAAAGTTACGCTCAATTCTTCTTACGCCGACACTCCAAGCGTTCCAAATATGCAAGCGAACATTCTTTTGAAAAATGGCTGAAATCCTTCATACGTCACGACGAAGCTGTGAGTTCGATTCAAAACGGTCGCTACAGTTCCAAAGAGTACTTATGGGCCCAAACGGACCCCGTCTGCAAAAGTTACGCTCAATTCTTCTTACGCCGACACTCCAAGCGTTCCAAATATGCAAGTGCTCCTTCTTTCAAAAAATGGCCAAAATCCATCATACGTCACAACGAAGTGGTGAGTTCAATCCAAAACGGACGTGACATTTCCAAAAAGTACTTATGGGCCCAAAACGGACAACGTGTGCAAAAGTTACGCTCAATACTTCTTTCGCCGGCTCTCCAA
>NW_019241082.1:0-1724 GCF_002742605.1 Olea europaea var. sylvestris | reverse complement strand
GATAGTCGGCGTACGAAGAATTGAGCGTAACTTTTGCGTACGGTGTCCGTTTTGGGCCCATAATTACTTTTTGGAAATGTAGCAACCCTTTTGGATTGAAATCACCACTTCGTCGTGATGTTTGAGAGATTTCGACCAGTTTTCGAAAGAACGAGCACTTCTATATTTGGAATGCTCGGATAGTCGGCGTACGAAGTATTGAGCGTACCTTTTGCATACGGTGTCCATTTTGGGCCCATAAGTACTTTTTGGAAATGTAGCGACCCTTTTGGATTGAACTCACGACTACGTCGTGACGTATGAGGGATTTCTGCCATTTTTCGAAAGAACGAGCACTTCTATATTTGGAATGCTCGGATAGTCGGCGTACGAAGAATTGAGCGTAACTTTTGCGCACGGTGTCCATTTTGGGCCCATAAGTACTTTTTGGAAATGTAGCGACCCTTTTGGATTGAACTCACGACTTCGTCGTGACGTATGAGGGATTTCGGCCATTTTTTGAAAGAACGAGCACATCTATATTTGGAACGCTCGGATAGTCGGCGTACGAAGGATTGAGCGTAACTTTTGCGCACGGTGTCCATTTTGGGCCCATAAGTACTTTTTGGAAATGTAGCGACCCTTTTGGATTGAACTCACGACTTCGTCGTGACGTATGAGGGATTTCGGCCATTTTTTGAAAGAACGAGCACATCTATATTTGGAACGCTCGGATAGTCGGCGTACGAAGGATTGAGCGTAACTTTTGCGCACGGTGTCCATTTTGGGCCCATAAGTACTTTTTGGAAATGTAGCGACCCTTTTGGATTGAACTCACGACTTCGTCGTGACGTATGAGGGATTTCGGCCATTTTTTGAAAGAACGAGCACATCTATATTTGGAACGCTCGGATAGTCGGCGTACGAAGGATTGAGCGTAACTTTTGCGCACGGTGTCCGTTTTGGGCCCATAAGTACTTTTTGGAAATGTAGCGACCCTTTTGGATTGAACTCGCCACTTCGTCGCGATGTTTGAGGGATTTCGGCCAGTTTTCGAAAGAACGAGCACTTCTATATTTAGAATGCTCGGATAGTCGGCGTACGAAGAATTGAGCGTACCTTTTGCACACGATGTCCGTTTTGGGCCCATAAGTACTTTTTGGAAATGTAGCGACCCTTTTGGATTGAACTCAAAACTTCGTCATGACGTATGAGGGATTTCGGCCATTTTTTGAAAGAACGAGCACTTCTATATTTTGAACGCTCGGATAGTCGGCGTACGAAGAATTGAGCGTAACTTTTGCAAGAGGTGTCCGTTTCGGGGCCATAAGGACTTTTTGGCAATGTAGCGACCCTTTTGGATTGAACTCACCATTTCGTCGTGATGTTTGAGGGATTTCGGCCAGTTTTCGAAAGAACGAGCACTTCTATATTTGGAATCCTCGGATAGTCGGCGTACGAAGAATTGAGGGTACCTTTTGCACACGGTGTCCATTTTGGGCCCATAAGTACATTTTGGAAATGTAGCGACCCTTTTGGATTGAACTCACCACTTCGTCGTGATGTTTGAGGGATTTCGGCCAGTTTTCAATTGAACGAGCACTTCTATATTTGGAATGCTCGGATAGTCGGCGTACGAAGAATTGAGCGTACCTTTTGCAAACGGTGTCCATTTTGGGACCATAAGTACTTTTTGGAAATGTAGCGACCCTTTTGGATTGAACTCACAACTTCGTCGGGACGTA
>NW_019241081.1:0-1724 GCF_002742605.1 Olea europaea var. sylvestris | reverse complement strand
CCATTCCGACACCGTCGCGAAAAATGACGAAATTGCCCCTGGCGCGATTTTTGTTCCCGATCAACCTGTCAAATTTGAGTCCATTCCGACACCATTGCAAAAAATGACGAAATTGCCCCCGCCGCGATTTTTGTTTCATAACAACCTGTCAAATTTCGGCCCATTCCGACACTGCCGCGAAAAATGACGAAATTGCCCTCGGTGCGATTTTTGTTTCTGATCAACCTGTCAAATTTTAACCAATTCCGACACAGTCGCTAAAATGACGAAATTACCCCCGGCGCGATTTTTGTTCCCGATCGACCTGTCAAATTTGAGCCCATTCCGACACCATTGCAAAAAATGACGAAATTGCCCCCGGCGCGGTTTTTGTTTCCTAACAACTTGTCCAATTTTAGCCCATTCCAAAGCAGTCGTGAAAAATAACGAAATTGCCCCCGACTCAATTTTTGTTTATGATCAACCTGTCAAATTTTATCCCATTCCGACACAGTCACAAAAGATGACGAAATTGCCCCTGGCGCGATTTTTGTTTCCGATCAACCTGTCAAATTTTAGCCCATTCCGACACAGTCGCGAATAATGACGAAATTGCTCCCGCCACGGTTTTCGTTCCCGATCAACCTGTCAAATTTTAACCTATTCTGACACCGTCGCGAAAAATGACGAAATTGCCCTTGGCGCGGTTTTTGTTTCTGATCAACCTATCAAATTTTAACCCATTCCGACACAGTCGCGAAAAATGATGAAAGAGCCCCCAGCTCGATTTTTGTTTCCGATCAACCTGTCAAAATTTAGACCATTTCGACACCATCGCGAAAAATAACGAAATTGCCCCCAACGCGATTTTTGTTTCTGATCAACCTGTCAAAATTGAGCCCATTCCGACACCGTCGCGAAAAATAACGAAATTGCCCCCGGCGCGATTTTTATTTCCGATCAACCTGCCAAATTTCAGTCCATTCCGACACAGTCGAGCAAAATAACGAAATTGCCCCCGGCGCGATTTTTATTTCCGATCAACCTGCCAAATTTCAGCCCATTCCGACACCATCCAGAAAAATGCCGAAATTGCCCCCGGCGCGATTTTTATTTCCGATCAACCTGTCAAAATTTAGCCCATTCCGACACAGTCGCGAAAAATGACGGAATTACCCCCGGCGCGATTTTTCTTTCTGATCAACCGGTCAAATTTTTGCCCATTCCGACACCGTCACGAAAAATGACGGAAGAGCCCCCGGCGCAATTTTAGTTTCCGATCAACCTGTCAAAATTTAGCCCATTTCGACACCGTCGTGAAAAATGACGAAATTGCCCCCGCCGCGATTTTTATTTCCGATCAATCCGCCAAATTTCAGCCCATTCCGACACAGTCGAGAAAAATGACGAAATTGCCCTCAGCGCGATTTTTGTTTCCGATCAACCAGTCAAATTTTTACCCATTCCGACATCGTCGCGAAAAATGACGAAATTGCCCCTGGCGCTATTTTTGTTCCCGATCAACCTGTCAAATTTGAGCCCATTCCGACACCATTGCAAAAAATGACGAAATTGCCCCCATCGCGATTTTTGTTTCCTAGCAACCTGTCAAATTTCAGCCCATTCTGACACAGTCGTGAAAATTGACGAAATTGCCCCCACCGCGATTTTTATTTCCGATCAACCTGCCAAATTTCAGCCCATTCCGACACAGTCGAGAAAAATGACGAAATTGCCCCCGGCGC
>NW_019241080.1:0-1724 GCF_002742605.1 Olea europaea var. sylvestris | reverse complement strand
CCCTTCCTTTGCCTTTGCCTTTGCCTTTGCCTTTTGTGTTGGTTCTCATTATCACTCTTTGTTGGGAAGATGGAAGAAATTATTCAATGGAGGCTGCCAAGGAAAATATGGAGTGGATACTGAGGAAAGCAAGGAGGAGAAAGAGAAAATACTGCGATACCATCGTCATAAACTGAAGGTATAATAACAGCTCCATTTCTCGTATTTTTTATCTGAGCCTTTTAATTTGCTCAAGGTACTTCATCTCCAAACCCTTTGTAGCTCTATGTGAGAAATGAATTGAGCTTTATTTTGTACAATAGTTGATGGCACCTTGTCATATTGATGAGTAGCCCCATAATTAAGTAGATATCTCAATGTCATTCAGAATAATATTGCTTAATCTACAGAATAAGGGATGTTAGATGTCAAGATTTTCATACTTCGACTGGACTTGTTCACATGCTTTGCAAGTTTGTCTTGCTTGCCATTGTCCATATTTTAACGGGAATTTATTCTAGTTTAGGAAGTCATTCATCATCGCATTATCTGTCTTGACTACTCATCATCACCCGCCATCACCTTCTCAAGATTGCACTATTGTTGATTGAAGAGAATCAACCAAAGGCAAGAACGTAACTATTTCTTCTCCTTAACTATAGAAGACGGTTTTCCATTAGGCAAACCAATTTGTCTAGCTTAATTAGGAGAAGAAACAATAAAAGTACACTTATTTATCACATCCATTAGGTGGACTTGTTAAGAACAACTTAGAAACAACGATTTTTGGCTTCCATAGAGTTTACTAAAACGTTATTGATTAAGTTTTTCTTAATTGCCAGCCTTAAGTTAAATATATTTAAGCATTGAATTCGTTGTGGTGTTTTATGATTATCAAATAGCTTATATATGAGTGAAGTATTCAGCATTTCCGTGATATGATTGTGCAGTTCCTTCAGGGAGAAGCAGTACAAGGTGTTCTATTTTCGTGTAACATAAAGTCTAATGAGCCAATAAAAACAGCCTCTCTTGATTTCTTCATTGCATAAGATGTGTTTGATTTTTCAGTTCAGTCACGGCCACTTGTTTATTTGTCCCCCAATCATATCATAATAACATTTTCACAAGTTGGTGTTCTTGAAAGGGTCTATCTATGGTCGAACAATTATAAAATTACTTTCATGTATTGAAAATCTGGAAATACTACTTTCTTCGACTTTGGCGGAAATTATGAATTTGACGATGGAGTGTACTACATTGGCCTTTCTGTTTTTTATGGATTTCAGGAATTGTTGTAAAAGAAAACACCAATGGTTTATATATATAAAAGAAAACACAATACATAGCCTTGTTATTGATTACCAGCGGTCAAAAACTTGGTCTGGGCAATTGCCCAATTTTGTATTGTGCGATCACCTTGGCCAATTTTTTGACCGTTGAGAGTTTAAATTTGTTGTCCCTTTTTGGCTTCTTTTCATATAAAATCCATCGGTTCATGAACCGTTGAGACCTTTTCATGGTGTATAAAAGATAATCTATAAATAAGAGACATATTTCATACTTAAAGGATATAATAAAACCACCAAAATCATTCGATATTGGTGTTCTTCAAGTTTAAAGGAGAAAACATAAGTGCTCAGTGTTTATCTTTTTCTTAGGCTTATTCAATCTTACTAATCATTTGCTTTGTGTCCTTTTAAGCATAAAAAATAATCTTGGAGAGGACAAATTTAGTTTTAGGACAG
>NW_019241079.1:0-1724 GCF_002742605.1 Olea europaea var. sylvestris | reverse complement strand
ACTTAAAGTCATGTTGATATTGAATATTTGATTAACATGTGATGATTAATCATATTCTTCGAAACTAATTGTATTTTTTTATTGTGTAATTAAACAAATGGTAAATATTACGAAACTTGAGTTTTGCTGCACTTGACATATCTGGTAAAAATTATCTATCATAGATACTGGATGTTGATATACATCTCGTCTCAAAGGGTCTGGGAGAGACAATAAAAGAAGGAAACAATGAATCCCTACAGGATCGTGCAAAAACACTCATTTTCCTCTGTCACCATCTTCACGATGGATTAAAAATTGAATATCTCACTGAGAAAGATCCACAAGTTCTTTGGAAAAAGTTAACTGAAAGATTTGATCATCAGAGGACTATATTCCTCCCCAAAGCTCGTTATGAGTGGATATACCTTCGTTTGCAAGACTTTAAAACGGTTAGTGAGTACAATTCTGAATTGTTCAGAATATGTTCAAAGTTGACTTTGTGTGAAGAAAAAATCACCGATGAAGATATGTTGGAAAAAAACTTTCTCCACCTTTCATTTCTCGAATGTGCTCCTGCAGCAGCAATATCGTGAGCGTGGCTTCAAAAAGTACTCAGAACTTATATCTTGCCTACAAGTTGCTGAGCAAAATAATGAATTATTGATGAAAAATCATGTATTACGTCCAACTGGTTTTGTACCATTGCCTGAAGCAAATGGTACTACATTGTCTTAAGCAAATACAATATCAAGACAAGGACGTGAACGCAGACGTGGACGTGGACGTGGACGTGGACATGGGTTTGGACGTGGACACGGACACGGACGTGTACGTGAAATAAATAATGGAAGAAATAATCAACAAAATTATCAACAACAAGGTAATAAATTCAAAAGGCACAAAGCAAACGAGAGTGACAAATCTAAAAAGGAGCATGAAAAAAGTTGCTTCAGATGTGGAATGAAAGGGTATTGGGCACGTACGTGTCATACCTCAAAACATCTTATGGATCTCTACCAGAGATCAATCAAGGGAAAAGAAAAATTGGAGACTAATTTTGCTAATTATGATGGTCCAATTGATGTGACTCATTTGGATGTTTTCGATTTCTTTACTGATCTGAATGGAAATATTGACCATTTGGTTGGGCGTGGTGTGATAGAAGATATAGATTAATTTATTAGTATTTCTTTCATTTTAAAAATTCAGTCTGAAATATGTTTTTACTTTTCCGCACAAAAATAAAAAAAATAAAAAAATAAAACTCTATTATGCATCGTTTATTTCATGATATTAAGTAATGTTTACTTCTTTAAATCTAAATTCAAGTTTTTTTTAAATTTAGTTTATTTTGTTATATTTATAGATTCATGATGGATAGTCAAGACAGCTGCTTAATTGATAGTGCAACTACACATATTTTTTTCAAAACAAAAAATACTTTTTGGACTTAATATTAGCTGAAAATAATGTTAACACGATATCGGGTGTGTCAAATATCATTGAAGGCTCCTGAAAAACTTGTATTATTTTACCAAATAATACAAAATTATATATTGACGATGTACTTTATTCTAGCAAATCCAGAAGAAATTTTCTTAGTTTTAAAGATATTCGCTGCAATGAATATCACATTGAGATGATGCAAGAAAATAATGGTGAATATCTTTGCATCACTTCTTTTGTATCTGGCAAGAAGCAGATAAAAGAAAAATTTCATGCACTCCCGTCTGACATGTATT
>NW_019241078.1:0-1724 GCF_002742605.1 Olea europaea var. sylvestris | reverse complement strand
TGCCCCCAGCGCGATTTTTATTTCCGATCAAACTACCAAATTTCAGCCAATTCCGAGACAGTCGAGAAAAATGACGAAATTGCGCCCGGCGCGATTTTGTTTCCGATCAACAAGTCAAATTTCGACCGATTCCGTCACAGTCGCGAAAATGACGAAATTTCCCCGGCGCGGTTTTTGTTTCCGATCAATCTGTCAAATTTGAGCTCATTCCGACACAGTCGAGAAAAATGACGAAATTGACCCCGACGCGATTTTTATTTCTGATCAAACTGCCAAATTTCAGCCAATTCCGACACAGTCGAGAAAAATGACGAAATTCACCCCGGCGCGATTTTTATTTCTGATCAAACTGCCAAATTTCAGCCAATTCTGACACAGTCGAGAAAAATAACGAAATTGCCCCCGGGGCGATTTTTGTTTCCGATCAACAAATCAAATTTCAGCCAATTCCGACACAGTGGCGAAAAATGACGAAATTACACACGGCGCGGTTTTTGTTCCCGATCAACCTGTCAAATTTGAGCCCATTCCGACACAGTCGAGAAAAATTAACGAAATTGTCCCCGGCGCGATTTTTGTTTCCGATCAACAAGTCAAATTTCAGCCAATTCCGACACAGTGGCGAAAAATGACGAAATTACACACGGCGAGGTTTTTGTTCCCGATCAACCTGTCAAATTTGAGCCCATTCCGACACAGTCGAGAAAAATGACGAAGTTGCTGCCGACGCGATTTTTATTTTCGATCAAACTGCCAAATTTCAGCCAATTTCGACGTAGTCGCGAAAAATGACGAAATTACACCCGGCGCGGTTTTTGTTTCCGATCAACCTGTCAAATTTGAGCCCATTCCGACACAGTCGAGAAAAATGACGAAATTGCCCACGTCGCGTTTCTTGTTTCCGATCAACCGTTCAAATTTGAGCCAATTTCGACGTAGTCGCGAAAAATGACGAAATTACACCCGGCGCGGTTTTTGTTCCCGATCAACTTGTCAAATATGAGCCCATTCCGACACAGTCGCGAAAAATGACGAAATTGCCCCCGGCGCGATTTTTGTTTCCGATCAACCTGTCAAATTTGAGCCCATTTCGACACAGTCGAGAAAAATGACAAAATTGCCCCCGGCGCGATTTTTGTTTCCGATCAACTTGTCAAATTTTAGCCGATTCCGACACAGTAGCGAAAAATGACGAAATTTCCCCGGCGCGATTTTTGTTTCAGATCAATCTGTCAAATTTGAGCCCATTCCGACACAGTCGAGAAAAATGACGAAATTGACCCTGGCGCGATTTTTATTTCTGATTAAACTGCCAAATTTCAGCCAATTCGGACACAGTCGAGAAAAATGACGAAATTGCCCCCGGGGCGGTTTTTGTTTCCGATCAGCAAATCAAATTTCAGCCAATTCCGATACAATCGCAAAAAATGATGAAATGGCCCCGGCGTGATTTTAGTTCCCGATAAACCTGTCAAATTTGAGCTCATTCCGACACAGTCGAGAAAAATGACGAAATTGCCCCCGCCGCGATTTTTATTTCCGATCAAATTGCCAAATTTCAGCCAATTTCGAGACAGTCGAGAAAAATGACGAAATTGCCCACGGCGCGGTTTTTGTTTCCGATCAACAAGTCAAATTTCGGCCGATTCCGACACAGTGGCAAAAAATGACGAAATTACACTCGGCGCGGTTTCTGTTTCCGATCAACCTGTCAAATTTGAGCA
>NW_019241077.1:0-1724 GCF_002742605.1 Olea europaea var. sylvestris | reverse complement strand
GCATTTTGTGTTACATAAGCATTTACTTTTGATGCATTTCTTTAAGTAACTTATAGTCAGCTTTTGTGATAGATTTAACATCTAGTTAGTATCTATCATCGACGCACGTTACATCTTGGGTCCGCTAGGATGATTCGGGATGGGTCGTATCAGTATAACTGGATGATTGCCCAGTTATAATGCCGAGCGGTTGAGAAATCAAAAGCAGGGGTTTAATACTTGGCCTGGGCAATCGCCTAGTTATAAAGTCGGGCTGTTTAGAAATCCAAAGCAGGGATTTAAAACTTGACCCGGACGAGTACCCGGCCATGCTAAAATATGGGGTCACTGTCTGTTCCCTTTTTCATTCCAAATTCTACATGGAAATCACTTCCTCGCACAATTTTTGACCTAATTTCACCTCTATAAATACAAAACATAAGCAGCCAATATAAAACATGTCTCATATATGTATTATCCTCCAATATTTATCAACTATTATCATCAAATGCGAAATTCATAGTTTTTGTGAGAAAATTGAAGAGGATTTGCAAGAATTCAATCAAGTGAAGATTCAATTTTAATATTTGGGCAAAGAAGAGAAGGCGCAAGTGGAGATTCATCAAGAAAATATTGAAGAAATTCAAATTTTCAAGATTCATCTTCATCTTCTTAATTTATCAAAAATCTGTTAATATGATTTCTTGTAATTTCGATATGATATACTGGTTTTATGCATTGTTAGGATGAGATGAACCCTTGTTATAATATTTTTAGCTTTTAAGTAATTATTTTGACTTTAATTTGGTTTGATTTGTTGATGCTTATTACAGTTTGTATAGTTCTATTCAATTGGTGATCAAATTGATCACCAATTGAATTATTAATGAATTTTATTGTTAACAAGAGAGACAATATGGTTTAAACATAATATAATAAACATTGTAAGGTTCGATAGAGGATAAAGATATATTTTTATGCTTTATATGATTTCAATATGTGGTCAAGCACTTGTTATTACATTTACCATTTTTGTATCTTTTATCGAGAGATAGAAGGGTCACATCAGGAAAATAAATTTGATTGCTATCGAAAAAGGCTTTTAATTAAATTAGAAACATTAACCAGCATGAATGATTTCAAATCGTCATTTTAATTGTTACACTAAAAATGGAATAACAAGGGAGGATTGATATCTTAGCAATCCATCTCACATATTTGAAAAACACTTATTTTCACTAGTTAAATTGATAGTTTAGGGATTTATATAGAAAAATCACAACAAATTGTTTGCTTTTCGATTAAAATTGCAATTAATTTTAACTCGGTCAAACACGTAGTCCTCGTGAGTTCCACATTCCATTCACTAGTTTATTACTTGCTCACAATTCTGCTCACTTGTGGGAAATCAAAGAGTCAAGAATTTCAAAATATTATCATTTCATACATGTGATTGAACGTTTTCGATTTATAACATAGTAATTTTTCTGCCATATCAATATGGAGAATTCTACTCAAGTTCTGCAGAGCAAACAAGATCGAAGATAAAGAATTACTTGGGAAGTTTAGCTCAAAATTCTAGAGGGGCAGGAAAGAAGACCGTGGGGGCAGTCACAGAGTAATTCTTGAGCTGTAAGAATATCAAGGAGACAAAAAGCTTTGGGGGATTTGTTGGAGAATCTGCACCATGTCTCATGAATGTCAAAAAAATGAATTCAGGTACCTTTTATAAACATTTCAATGAC
>NW_019241076.1:139243-139924 GCF_002742605.1 Olea europaea var. sylvestris | reverse complement strand
GAAGATCGAGAAGATAAATTCAAACTTGGATTGGTTATGTTGATAGAGTGTGTTCTCAAACCAACTGAAAGACATATTGATTATAGAATGTTGGGTATGGTCGAGCAATTTGATGATTTTCTTTTGTATCCATGGGGCCGAAAGACATATTTTGTTTTGTTGAACTCATTACAACAATCACATTTTAAAATAATACTAAGAATGCAACAAGTTCAACAAAGGGAGTGTAAATATTCGCTGCATGGATATTCTCTTACTTTCTAGGTATTTGATTTTTACTAAATTTTTATCTTCTATTTACTTTAATGTTGTATATATTTAATATTTATCTTTAATTTCATTTTGTAGTTTTGGATATATGAAGCATTTCCCAATATTGGAAAGAAATTTGGACGAAGGAGATACATGACATTACAAATTACAAGAATGCACAAATGGAAGCCGAGACAAATATTGATAGACAAAATTGTAAAACAATATTTGTCTACACATGAGGTACGGTAATTATACGAACATTTATGTATCTAATTATTGTACTATACTATAGTATAGAATTCTAATATGTTATTACGTTTATAGATTCGAGTGTTTGCAATATTGCAACCAATAGAAGAAGAATTATAGACATTATGGTACACAACTCTATCGTTAACGTTGGGCAATAAACACGCAATATTAGAT
>NW_019241076.1:127497-130375 GCF_002742605.1 Olea europaea var. sylvestris | reverse complement strand
TTGATCATTCTAGATCAGAGGTTACATATGGCTCTGATGTTGAAGAAGATCAAGCTTTACATCTGGATAATCCTGCATTCGAAGTAACACTGACGCTAAATCATAACAACCATCGAGAAATTGTAGGCTATCTTTAATATATCATTCTATATTTACCTTTTTCAGATTATTTTAATCTTAATATCATCCATATTTTTCTGAAGTCTATACTGGAAGGTTTGCAAGACACCATCTATCAAGGTATGTGCGGAATGTTCAGCTTCATGATTCTTTACATCACAACTGGGATATCATTGCAAATTCAAGACCAAAGGGCGTGATGCGTCGACTTGCTGTAGGCTGGGCTAATTTTTTGACAGAGAAGGAGCTAGAAGTTGGAGATACATGTGTATTTGAATTATTAAATAGCAAATCTCCAATGTTCATGGTTTACAAAAAAAATCACAACGATGGAAGTCTAACTCGTCTGTGAAACTTTGTACACCAATAATGTTTAATATTTATATTTATCTATTTCATTTTTTCATTAATTATCTTAAACAATTGCATACAGATTTTAAATTACACTTTTTTCTTTCTTTACAATTAAAAAATACTACAGTCTTTCTAACTAAAACATAATATTCTCTTATATATTATATATTAATACATATATGGTGACATCAACACACATATATACATAGCTTCACCTTCAAGAAGATGTTTTCAAGTAGAATTAGCCTGTTTATTTTGTAATAATATCACTTAACATAGAATATTTACATAGAAATATAATTATGGAATGGTAAAATGATTAAGTTATTTTAACTTACAGAAGTGGTTTCCACAAACGGTTTTTTTATCTCTATCTAAACTTCTAAATATCAACTTCACCAATTGTATTCGTATTAAGCACCACGCAATATCTGACAACTACACAGCCTAATATGAATAGCAAATGACGATTAGTAAACAGAAAAAAGTAATACAATGAAAAAAGTTACGTGTGACAATACTTATATTCAGAAAATATATTTCTGGAAAGAAAAACTTCAGAAATTCTTTTTGCAAAGATAAAATTTTACAAAATCAATATTTCATCATGACAATCAGAAGTCATAAGTTTAGATTTGTTATTAATTTTGTGTTTGTAAAAATAAATATAATTAATAAAGAATTATAACAAACAATTAAGCATATACCTGAAGTTTCTAATATTTACTGTGAACTAAATTCAAGATTTCATGATAGACAACATTTTTGGTACAACAATTATGTGATTTATTTTTGACAAAAGGCTTGATAAGAACTTTTATATTTTCTCTTGTTCTAGCTCGGGACATGCAACATACAATTGGCCATGAGAAAATACAGGTTCTGGAAGATATAAGCAACAAAATCTAGAGTTTGACCTTGAGATTTGTTAATGGTCATTGCAAAACATAGACGAATTGAAAATTGAGTTGTTTTAAATGGTACAGACTGTTTATCGCCTTCAAGAGGAATAAATGGAATTCTAGGTAAAAATACTTACTTTCAACGATATTTTCCTATTCCAATTTCAATCAAGATAACATTCTGCTTAAAGTCACGACAAATAAGTCTAGTTTCATTACATAAACCTTCTGTTGGATTGATATTATTGAGCAACATAACTGGACAATTTTTTTTCAATATGAGTTCATGTGGAGTTATACCATTTGGAGCTAGACTATTCAAAAAATCTTCATCAATAAAACCTTCATTTTCATCAATTACTTCATCAAAACTAAAATATGTAACTTTCTCTCCCATAATTTCTTTAAGCAATATATTATTTATTAAATCTACATATTCATTTTTTGGGGTTAAAATAATTATATTAATCATAATATGTAGGTTGTTTCCATATGTCTGGAAATTGGGAAACACAATGTCAATTAATTCCTTCAATGATTTAAATTCATCTCCAAAATGAATGGTAATATCTTTAGGAAGTGTAATCATTTGGCGTGAATGTATTCTCTTTATTCCATTCCCAATTTTCAGCAAATATTCATAAAATGAAGGATCTAATTTAGCTCTCATATTTTTGGTTAATGCTAGCTGTGTAAAAGAAGACCATAAATACGAAAAAAAAATTAAACTTGCCTTCATTATATCATCTTTTGTTCCTCTTTGTACTACTGGTAAAATTTGTCGAAAATCTCCTCCACACACAATGACTTTCCACCAAATGGTAATTGACATTCAGTAATATCTTTCAACATTTTATCTAAAGCCTTAAAAGCATATTTATGAACCATTGGTATTTCATCATAGATTATTAGCCTAGACAATGCTAAAAGTTTACCAAGCGCAGACTGTGTACTCACCGAACAACGCATATCACAACTTACTTCAAGTGGAATTTTGAATCTGGAATGTCCTGTTCTACCAACTGGTAATAGAGATGCAGTCACACCTGATGATACTGTTGCTAGTGTGATAAGATTTCGAGATCGTACACCAAAAAGTAATGCCTTGTACAAATATGTTTTTCCAGTGCCTTTTGGACCATCAATAAAAAACATTCCATTCTTATCATTTAAAACACAATTCAAAATAATATAATAGGCATTTTGTTGCTCTTTATTTAAACTCTCGCTATAATGTATGTCTGACTGAAAATTAATATTAGTTGTTTCTTCAGCAATTATGGTTTCAAAGATATCATCATCATTCACAGTTAAATCAAAATCTACCAAGCAAAAATCAGTTATATTCTTACCAACACCTTCTAAGAAAGAATTTATACAGTGAAAAGCTTTCATTTTAGCACTTTGTTGTGTGAAACATTTATATAAATAATCTTCTATCATGAAATTCTTAAATTTATCCTATAAATTCCTTGAATTTGTAGGGCAAGATAAACTCAATA
>NW_019241076.1:100264-121697 GCF_002742605.1 Olea europaea var. sylvestris | reverse complement strand
TTACAACATGAACACATCGTCTACACGACAATAGACTCTCATTCGTGTCACTTTCCAAAACATCAACGCTATTCTTTTTCTTTTGACTTCATTTTCTAAATCTTGAATATAAATGAAATGAAAATCCCGCTCTTTTTCTTTCTAACTTTACGAGACATCAGCCAAAAATCTGCTTGTTTTGAGGGGAAAAGTAATAATTTAGACAAACAAACTGCAAAAAGCAACTTATATATCCATGTATCTCACAGTCCAAGTTCACATGTAACATCATATCAAGAACTTTTAACTCATAAGCTCACACTTTCCATGCAACTAACATGAAAAGTATCAATCTCGCCGGCTCGAAAATCCCTATATAAAGAACCTTTATTCCACATTCATTCATCAATAGGTGAAGATTGAGAAAAATGGTTACTTCTAAAGCTGCTGTTCTGGCGTTGTTCCTCATCATTTCTTGTGCTGAACTCATAATGGTGAGTTCACAGTGTCAAGGAAATTTTCAGGGTCTTGTTCAAGAATGCTCTCAATATGTTCAAAAGGGTGGCCCAAGAAAAAACCCTTCTCAGGGATGTTGCAACGTTGTCAAATCTGTTGATTTGCCTTGTGTTTGCCAACATATAACTCAGGAAGTTGAGCAAATTATTAGCATGGAGAAAGCAACCTATGTTGCAGGGTTCTGCGGAAAACCGATACCGCATGGAACGAAATGTGGCAGTAAGAACCTCGATTTACCATAATGCTTGTCTATTTAGCTGTTGTGGAAACTTGTTAAGACAAATTGAGACACTGGAAAACTTGCTCTCATAATGAAATGTTATGTATGACTTTAACATCATCGTATTGATTTCTCTTTTGTAATATATTTGTTGCAGGTTACACAGTTCCGTGAAGCTGAGTGATGCCGAGATGGAGAAACTTTTGGCGCTAAATAAATGAATATGGTTCCAATATCATCTTTGTAATAGGGAAATATATATTTTGAATGAAAAAAAATATATATATTGAAAGAAATTATTAGTCTTTTGAATCTTATCCTTCAACAAGAATTTGGATTAAATGTCAAGTAGGATTGCTTACTAATTCGAGGTTGCAATCATTTTTGGTTTAACTAAAAAAGTTGATAAAAATATAAATTAAAGCCGACAATTATGTTTAACTACAAATTTATTAGATTCAAGTTACAAATCCATGAAACAAAATGATACGCTTCGAATTTTTTTAAATAATGAATCAAATTCAAATTTTAGTTTATTACAACAAATCCAACGATAAAGCATTCGCAACACAATTTACTAGAGAAAAAGAAGTAATCCATTTTAAAAAGGAGGCACTACTTAGAACCCGTTTGACTGTAATTCTGTTTTTGGTTCTAATTCTTATAGAAAAGCTTTAACTTTTCAAAAACATTATTAAAAAAGACCTAGTTATGAAGAATTAGGTCATTTTTATTGGAAATTGCTTGTTATAAATTATCATTTACATAATTTTATTTATTTATTTATAGATTGATGAGATGTTAAAAAAAATGTGGAGAAATTTTTCCTTTTTATTTAATTAATGAGATTTTGAACCAATCATAAAAATTAAATTTATAAGCCGTGATCTACATATGACAATCTTTTTTTATTCTCTCTGAGAAATTCCTCCGTTAATTAGGGATAAAAATTAAATTTGGACAACATCAGGGTTTTCGACTGGGCTTAAGCTTCTCGTCTGTACCCTTTTGGAGTTAATTGTTTCAATGGTCACTGAATTTTGGTTCATATTTTTGATTGGTCACTGAAATTTAAAATATCAAATTTTGGTCACTGAACTTAGGTCAATATCTTCAATTGCTCACTGAACTTAGGTTTTATCTTAAATTGCTCGCTAAATTTTAAAATGTTGAGTTTTGATCACTAAACTTTGGAATATGTTATACGTTACTCACTAGCATAACTGTTGAACTTTGAAAAATATTGAGTTTACAGTAAATGATGTACAATATTTTTCGAAATTCAGTGAGTAATGTATAATATTTTTCAAAGTTCAGTAGTCAAAATTCGATATTTTAAATTTCAGCAAATAATTAAAGATGTGGAACTAAGTTGAGTAATCATATTTTAAAATTCTGTATCGATCAAAGACCTGAACCTAACTTTTGTGACCATTGGAACAATTAACTCACCCCTTTGCTCAAATTAGTTGCCGTTCTCTCGGCATCCACCATTTCGAATCATCAAAAAATGCAGCAGGTGAGTCGAAATCAAACCTACTGACCGATTAAATTGCATTATATTACGAAAATATACGTAATTATTTGTGTGTGTATACATAATATGATATGGTTGAATGTGAAAGGCTGGGGCATCCGGTTCAGAAGTGGAAGTTACGTGGGAGGACCAGCAGAACATTAATAAGTTTGGCAGATTAAATAACAGGCTTCACGAACTCGAAGATGAGATAAAGATCGCTAAGGTAACCCTTTCGGGCCTTTTAAATTAGTGGATTGGATTTTTTTACGAGTTTTACCGGGTGTGTTCTTTGATGTTTTTATTTTTTTATTTTATTTTATTTTTTGGTGATGTTCTCTTTCTTTTGTTTGTAATAGGTTGTTTGTGTGGCCTGATTGTCTGGAATATACAAGAAAATGAAATATTTTTAAGTACCAATTTATGAAGGAAAGAAAATAGAATAATGATGTAATAATATCTTGGATATTGAGGTTAGTGACAGAGATCTTTTCATTTGTTTTGCTTGTTTCGAAGTGGTTTAACCACTAAAAATTTATATTGATGCGAGCAAGCTTATATCAGTCAGACGTGAAAATATTGATCTCTTGGCAGTGAAGTTGGGCGATAAAATAGGAACATTGATATCTTCTTCGATTAGATGGTGATATTAGATTGAAGGAGATGTTTGAAAAGTAACAGAAGTGATGTATGGAAGCCTTTGAGTTGAAAGATGCTATGACTTTTAGAATGTGGGGTCAATTCAATTGAGGGAAATGTTGTATAGCACACAGACCTAGATATCTTCCTTTTAAGTAACCCAGATTTCATTGCTAAAAGGACAGGAAAATTTCCAAGGGTTTTCCTATGAGAGCAAAAGATGTTAAGGAGTTTCAGGAAAATTTCCAAGGGTTTTCCTATGAGAGCAAAAGATGTTAAGGAGTTTCACTTGGTCCCCATGAATTTTGTTTGGGTTTGACAGAAAGTGAGATTGGCTGTTGTCAACAGAACACTGCTTCATAAGTGGATAGGCCATTTATCCAGTTTGAATTTCAATGGAATTAGATTACTGAAGTTAATTGTTAAATTTATTTGGGTAAATGTTTGCATGGTTGTCAGAATATCTCATGGTTCAGGGCACTGAATGAAATTGTTGAGACACGGGAGGATTTCTCAAAATATGTTGGCTTTATAATTGGAAATCATAAAAGAATTAGATTCTGGATTAGAATTTGGCATGTTGACATTGGTATAAAATGATGGCTTTGTTTTAGGCGTTAATGGTGGAACTGGATAAATTTTGTATGACTGAAAACTTGGGCCTTGACGATATATTTCCACATCACTTGTCGCAATGGAAGAGAATAAAATCCAACACTTGAGTAGTTGTAACTTCCAAGTCAAAATTTGCCTTAGGATTTTTTTTGAGGAAATAGTTTGGAATATTCAGTTTAGATGCAGGTATTCTTCCACTCAGGAGAAGTCTTTGACCTAGAATTAGTGAATCTTTAGCAATTCAATTAGACACTGGCCGATAATGACGATTTAGAGTTAATACTTGTTTTTACTGTTTCTTTCTATCATCATTTGATTTACTCGATGTTTGAGCACCCTCTTAACAGACTTTTTAAGCCATTGACAGTGGGATTAGGTGCATTTTTTGAGCTGGATTCAAGGGAGGAACATGATGCAGTTAAGCTTGCTTTATATGTATGAGCTTGAGATGTTGGATCTCCAGTAGTGTGGAAATGTTGGAATCACCTTATTTAAATTCTTCTGACTCAGTGAATTGTGCTTAAATACAAACTTCTTTATAACTTGTCCATAAAATGATATTGACATATTGTTGATGTATGTCATTCACAAAAACAAATGTAGATTTGTGTCTAGAAAGACAAAATGTTCTTTTAGAGAGTGTTTGATACCCATTTTTAAGGAAAAATGAATTTTAAAATAGTAGATTGATGGAGAATTTGTGGATGATAAGTTTTTGATTTGCATGTAATATTATTTTAATGAAAAATGTGTGGTTGAAAAGAAGAGAGAGAAAAATGCATTTTGAGAAAAATGGGAATTAAACGGGACCTTAATAAGTGGGTTTCCAGTGATAACACAGGTAAAGATGTTCTTTAATGCAAGTGCATTTATTAGTAAAACTTATGACATGAGGGCCACAAAAAGGACTCATAAAATGGAGACAGGTTGACACGTCTCATAATAGATGTTAAGCTAATGACTCCCTTTGCAGAGGGACAGATGCCCTTTTTACTTGACTCTCACACCCCGACTAATTTAAATTTTTCCCCAAAAAGGATAGATAAAGAGGATTGGGATCCCGCATCTTCTTGAGATGCTATATCAGGCTTATTCTATCTGAATAAATTCAGTATTTGCAACCAATAAATGTCCTTGAGCATATTGATGGACAACTTTCAAATCTGGTTTTTCATGTGGATATTTTCTTATGAGGTACTGAGTGAGGAGACACGGATATCTACTTAAGGTACTGCAGATTTTTTTATTTTATCCACTGTAAAAACCAATAGAATAACCCTCCTTCCTTGGCCATTTTACTGGCTAAATATTGTAAAAGTTTTAGTTTTGAAATTTGTGAATGTAGAATGAACATAAATGGCGGATTTGATCAAAGATAACTTAGTTGGGGACATGTAGAATTCTACAGTGTGTTTAAGTAATAAGGGAGGTTTGGTATATTTTATAATGTGAATTAAAACTTCTGATATAGAAGTGTAAATGTAAACTTTTAATATGACAAGGTTAATGCAACAAAAAATACAATGAATGCAACTATGATGTAGGACTTCAGCATACTCCTTTCCCTTACCACTGCTGTCAATCTACTAGCTTGATCAAGAATTACAATTGCCTTTTCGAAGTTCCAGCACAACCTCTAGAGTTATCTGTCGAAGCTTAGGGTATAACCTTGGACACACTTTCTAGATGAGCTTTGAAAACTTATAAAACACTTAAAAGAGGATCACTCATGCCTTGCTACTATAATTTAATAGAGTTTGAAAACATAGCAACTTTATTAACCTTCCCAAGCTTTAATTGTTTGGAAATATAAGTATAATGATAACCTGCGATGTGCGGACACTCCTACTAACGTCACGTTCGTATCGTGTCAGTCACCAACACTCCTCCGGCACTCAAAAGATGTTCTATATTTTTCATTCCCTGCATCAGTAATATATTGTTGACAAATTTATTCCGAATGTAATGCATAGCTATTCATCCGATTAAAATACTTCAAAAAATAAAAGCCAAAGCCAAAAAAAATTTTGAATTTTTTTAAAAGGTATAAAAATAAAGAATTTTTTATATTAAAGCGTCCGTGTCCTACTTTTTTGAAAAATCGCGTATCGGCATATCTGTACGCGTCGTGTCTATTTCCATGCAACAGATGTTAATGATAAAATGTACGAGGATTGAGCTTCTTATTAGCACTTAGGATTAGTCTAGAGCTATATATCCTTCACTTCTTCTTGACCTAAATGACTTGAGATGGAGTAAGAGATGAGCGGTATCCGCTAGAGAGAGCATCGCGTGCTTAAACTAGCTGTTAGCCTGTTACATAAAGCTTACTGAATCAACACAAAATGGTGATAGGCATCAATATTAAAGACTCTACTGACTGATACTCTGGGCTTTTGTTTATGTGGATTCTGATACTCAATGCAAGCTGTATTTATGCTCAAGGGTGTTCGAGCATGGGTATTGTAGAAAATCCAACTCTTTGAAAAAGTCAGTTGTTAAGCTAGTCAGCATGGATTCTATTTACACTTCATATTTTTAAATGTACAGTTTCCAGAATTTGTGGAGATTGTTATACGATGCAGCTAAGTTTACAAAATATGAAAAATTCGATCACTTGACTATGCAAATGTCATTTTACTGCTTTTTGGTTCACGAGAACCTTTGCAAATCATCATCTTATCAGTCATTTCTTATAGTTATTTGTGGAATTTGAAGACTCCTCTAGTATCCTTTCTATGTGGGAATACTCCCGTCAGTAATTATTGTTTATGGTGGTAGCGCTCATTCTTAGTGAAGGAGTCCTCACAATATTACTTATCACGTTATTCCATGTGAATCCAATCATGATGGGACTTTTATCGCCTTGTTGTATCATTCTAAATCATTGGCCCATTTTTACACTAAATGAATTTTGTTCAGGAAACTAATGAGAGTCTCGAGGATGCAAGTAATGAGTTGATTCTCACTGATGAGGATATAGTCCGTTTCCAGATAGGGGAGGTATTCGCTCACATCCCTAAAGATGAAGTTGAGATCAGGATCGAACAGATGAAAGAGGTTACAGAAAAGAACTTGGAGAAGTTGACTGAAGAGAAGGAATCCATACTAAGTCAGATGGCTGAACTGAAGAAGATTTTGTATGGCAAGTTTAACGATTCCATCAATCTTGAGGAGGATTAATGATATCATATGGAAACAAATAACTCTTACTTCATCTTTCAAACTATAATTTGACTTGCTTTGATGTTAAATGTCTTATAAGATTAGTTTGATTATGATATTGATCTTTCAAGCCTGTTTTTCCAGTTTCAGAAAGTTATATTTGTTTAATTTTGAACTAATGTCTGTCACAATCGAAATATTTGGCCTTCTTTTAAGTAAAATATTTGACCTTCGTTTTTCATGTAATAGCAGTCTTTGCAAGAGAGGCAAGTTTCATTATTTTAAGCTAAGCCAAGCCAAACAAGCCGTTACTATTTGAGTCAAATCTAAATATTGTAACTTGACCCGCCTTATTAAAATAAAGCACATGAAGATTATTATATTATAATCTGTTGTTTAGTCTGAAGAATCAAGTAGTAACTCAGCTTTAATTAATTTATGAGAAAAGTGAAGTAATGATCCATAACCTTTTCAAAGAGCATAAATAGATATCTTAAATCTTGCCAACATTGGGACATTTGCGTGTTATACGTGGCTATGATCGTGTTAAGTTTACATGTTATTTTACACGGATTACAAGTGAGAAATATAAGATTTGTGGGGAAATAACATCTTACGATGTTTAATGATGGATCTCGACTTTTCAAGGAATGGATCATCATTTTCATTTATTGCATTCGTCAATTTTTTTATTCATTGTATTATAAATTTATAGTATTATTCAACTTTTCATATATGTAGCTTGAAAATCCTTTTGGATGAATCTATCCAAAAAGACGTTAAAATGATAAGCTTAGCCGAGATGTCTAAATTTTTAAAGAGAGAAGAATTTTCGTCCTCTTTGAAAACACGCGGCACGGATTAAGAACATATTTATAGTTTTCGTAAAAAGTTAAGGATCTCTATAGCAAATTTCCCTCATATACCTGACATCGCTATTACTAGTAGTAGTAGATTTGCTCAACTTCGTTTTCCGAAACAATACACGAGCCAAGAAAAAAAAAAATCTCTTTCGAAAGAAAAGCAAGCCCAAAGATTGCATTTTTCGGCTTCAAAAATAGTGAAAATGGCGACCATCCAATCTGCTGCACTCAATCTTGCACCAGCTAGAAGATTTAAACCATTTATGGGTACTTCTTCTCTTGGTTCTTCCAGTTCTGTATTCTTCAATAACAATATCAACGACCGTGCCAATCTGAGCCTGGTTCTTGGTGGGTCCAGAAGAATTAGCAGGAATCAGAAAAAGGGGATGTCTTGTAACTGTTTGTTCGGGCTTGGGGTGCCGGAGCTGGTGGTCATTGCTGGGGTAGCTGTCCTTGTTTTCGGGCCTAAGCAGCTGCCGGAAGTTGGCCGCAGTATTGGGAAGACTGTCAAGAGCTTCCAACAGGTCCTCTTTTTTTGTCCATTTTGAGAATGCTGTTGTGAACAGTTTTCATTTTCTGAAGCATGAATATATTAAATTAGTGATTTCTAAATTATTAGGAAAACAGAATCAGAGCATTAATATCCAGAACATTTCTTGCAGTATTCTGTGCGTGTAGTTTTTGTCGGGCTATAAATTGTAACTGATCATTTCTAGGTAGACTTAATTGTGGATCTTAATTGACGAAAGTCCACCATATATTGTACAGTTATGCTCTTATCAATTCAATGGAAATGTGCGAGTTTTCTGCCAAAATTCATTAGCATTGTTATAATTTTGGTGAAAGGTGAATGAGTTGGCTATTGAAAAGATGAATAATTCAGTTTTGAACGTTTAGAATTTTGTTATTTTTTTATTGTACATCGATCAAGAAAAATATGTCAAGTATTATAGAACCGTGAAATTTTGTAAATGAATTTGATCTTCTCATGAAAATTATTTGCAACATTGTGAATTCTTGGAAAATTCCATATACACAGACATGTAGTTTCTAGTTATTAACTATGTAAACTATATTTAGTTTATATCCAAGTAGCTTGTGTTTATAGTAGGAATTACTTCCAATACAGATTTTGGATTAGAAGGGAGTCCTACAAACATCTTGATGCTTTCAGTCCAAACTCCTAAGTCGCCTACTTGACCAAGTTTGGATGTTTGAAGTCCTTTCAACAATGCTTATTGTGATTCTAAAACCTTTCTGGACTTGACATCCTAAAGCCCTTTAGACAGAAATAACTTGCTATCTTGATTTCGCTCTTCATCTCAGGCTCTCATTTTTATTTATTATCTGTGACTCATTATTAAGCTTATCACACTTTATCGTATGAAGTGATACTAAATGCTTTAGCATCATGAGAAACCCTTTCTAACAACATTGCTTAGTATTTACTTTCCAATTATTCAGAGGCTGGGGCATGGCAACCTCCTCACATATTTATTGAAGTTGGTTATTAATAAAATTTCATGAGTGATAATTACCCCCCACCTCGCCCAAAAAAAAAATGTGCCTTGCCTTATGCTTTGACAGAAACTAGTGCCCTTTCTATTTCCTTTCTAACTTGGCAAAATATTTCCAAGTCATATTTTCTCTTGTATTATATAAAATATTTTCCTTGTCCTATGTTCTTATACCTACATTCCTCCATGTATAAATGTACCTTGATTAATATGGACTTAGTGTAATCATTTGTTAGAGTTCGATCATTAGGCAGCAATCTATCATATCCATATGCAGGAACTAGAATAGTGCATAGGTCATCACTCACACAACTTTTTTTTTTTCGATAGGTAAAATTAATCAAAAGATAATACACAATAAGTGCATTATAAATTTAAACAAGATAGAGATAACATCACTTACACAACTATATCGAAGGAAATTCATTGATAATACTTAAAATTTCATATGACATGTCTTATTGGAACTTGTTCTCTAAGCAGCACACCCGCGATTACTTTAGTGTCTTAGTGATGTGATATGATAAATCCCATTTAAAGAAGTACCATTTGCTGGTCTTTTTGCATGGTTAGAGCCTACGTAATAACCAATTACTTCTTTACTATTTTATGTCTCTGTTCAATGTTTCGATCCTTTTGGGACATCCTGATAATCCTATGTCCCACCTGCAGCCATCCTGTCTTATATTTTTGTAGTTTAGCATCTTCATCACTTTTTCTGTGTACAAATTATGAGAGAGCCCCTACTACCTTTTCGATCTCTCCCCGTGAAACATTGTTCTCAGATTCCTAAGTTGCCTCTCTGTAATGTTGATGATACCATTCGTGTTATTGCTCAACAATAATACTTTATCTTCATATGAGACAAAGATAGTAACAATGCTCCCAATAATATTACTGCACACAAGATTTATCTATTTTCATGACAAAAACCTACAGCTTTGTTTGTATTGTTGCCACTTGCCAATATGCTGCAATGGCTAATAAATCCTAATGCATATGAACATTGCTGCCACCCAAAAGATCTCTTCACAGTCAACTCCTTGTCTTTGTTGATCACATTTTGTCATTTTGTCTCAATCTTTCCAATTTTCTTATCTTTCACTTGATTACTCATTTTACAGCCAGTAGGTACCATATGGTCCATATCTGTCAGTGGATCAATCAGCTTCTAAACTTGATTGGGATGCAAAAATACATTTTAGATATCATAGTGTCTAGTCTACACCGCTACCGCCCAAAAGATTTCTTCATAGTTATCTCGTTGTCTTTTTTGTTCACCTTTTAACTTCCATCTTCTCTTATCTTGCACTTGGTTACTCGTTTACAAACAATAGGTACCATAACTACCAGTGGATCAATGAGATTCCAAAGTTGATTGGAATGTAAAAATTCATTTTAGATAGTGTTTAGTCTCTTGCTGAAGTCGAGATCAGATTTGTAAGATCATTTCTACGGTTGTTATTTCATAGTAGGAACCTGGCTTTCATCAACATCTTCGTAAAGAAATCCTTATCTGTCTGGAAGATGTGACACTATTCAAGATCTCCTTGGAGCTTATGTATTATCTATTGTGTTCACTGGCATTGGTATTATAGTCTGTGGCTGAATGAAAATTTCTTTGACTGTCTATGTCAAACACCCTTATCCAAGATAATAGCATTCTTGCAAATGACATAGTATCAAAGATAAAGGATTCAAGCCGTATTAGTTTTGATTAGCTGTCCCAGGGAAAGGTGGATGTTGGCATGCGACTTTTTGTTCTTGCAGGAAATAGAAATAATATCCTAATGACTCTTTTGATATTGTACACTATATATCCTTCCAACCTGACCTTTTTTCTCGTATCATTTTGTAGCATAAGTTTGATATCTTTATATAGTAACATTTCTAAGACTTGTTTGTTTGCATGCCTTAAAGAGTTTAAGATTCAAACTTTGCAGGAACATGTTTGAAAAATAATGGGAAGCAGAGCATATTAGAAAGGGTAAACCAATATAAACTCATTATAGAACATACCATATCCAACTAAGTACTATTCTCTTTTTGATACCCTACTAATTCATGTGTTACTTGGGGAGTCCACTACGTTTTAGTTACATTCTCCTTTGAGACGAATAAGAAGTTAATGTTCGTCAATCATATTGAGCTGATTATGAAGTAGAAAGATACAAGGGAGGAATGTGACGATTTGTTAATCATATTGAGGTGAATTAGCAAGAATCTTTAGTTTTTTTGTCATTCATTGAGCAAGATGATTGGATCTTTAAAAACAAGTGGGACCTCCACTATTTCAAATCTCACGGTCCCTTTAATGAGAGAAATTCCTTGTTGACAAATTCTTGATGGGGATTGGGGTCCCATCTTTAAATCATCTCACAGAGTGCTTGTTTGGTAGCAAATTTTTAACCCAAAAAAATCAATTTTTTTCGTTATTTTTTACTATTCAAGCTATCATTTTTTACTTCTTCTCTTACAGGTAGGATCCACTTTTCCCTTCAACAGTCAGAAAATCAATTTCCAAAACTGAGCAAGCCCAAAATATGTTGGCTTGTTAAAAAATAATGGGTGATTACAATGCATGTTTCGAGCATTCTTCCAGCCCTAGAATATAAGAGCCTCTCACGATAAAATTCTACAATCCCATGAATTAGTTAGTGTTCCACGTCAAGACTTTCTCACACACATTTTTCTAGGTAGTTAAGCACATGCATCTGTACTCTACTGGCTTACTGTGGAAGACTTGTTTACGCTGTGACGAAGTGGTAATGATTCAGTAACCTAATATTCCTTTGTTATAGGATAATTTTAAATTGAGAGGAAGACTAGTTTGTCATTTAAGATTGTACTTGTTAAGCGTGCAAATTTAATTTACATGTTTCTCACAAATATATCTATCCTTGGGTCAACTTGGGCTATGCACTGTTCAAATTGAACCATAAATATGGATACATGTCAACTAGCAATTTTACACATTTATATTTGTCTTCGTATCCTCCTATGCTACCTCTTAAGATTATCCATTGGGCCTATCTAACATCATCATGTTCTTTACAATTTTTCAGGAGAAAAAAATGATCATTGACCAAGGGATACATTATAGTGGATGAGAGATCACAAAGAGATGATAGATAGGATATAACTCGAGCATTTTTTTTTTTTGCCTTGCGCTTCTGTTTGTTGCATTAAATTTGAACACACTGCACATCACGGTTAATTGATTGGTGCATGCCTCCCACATTATACAGTTTCCATGTTTGCTCAAGGGCTTCCTAAATCATAACTACTCATAAAACCTTAGCAATTTGTACCTTCAACATCTCCCAAAGTGTGTCAAGATTCTCGCCTCTTCTCTATATGCTATTTTAGAGAGAATATAGGAAACAAAATACTATTTTGGCTTCTCCTTTCCTTTCTTCATTTATTGTATGGGCATCACATACTAAAAACAGAATTAAGCACGCGCTGAATTGACATTTTCCGATTGCAGGCAGCAAAAGAATTTGAATCAGAACTGAAAAAGGATAATGATTCTCCCATGGAGTCACCTGCTGAAAATATTACAACAGTGAGTGAAGAAGAGAAGCAAGAGGCCAAAGCATCGAGCATGGAGAGTTCTTAAATTTGTAGACATTCTTATGCTGTCTTTATAAAGCTGCTTGTATGGAACACTTGTTCTAGTTACTTATTAAGTTGTAGCTTAATGTTATGGATTAAATCCTTTTGTTACTTATTAAGTTGTAGCTTAATGTTGTTATGGATTAAATCCTTTTGGCCCAAGTCGAGAGCATTCATCTTGGGTCATATTCAACTGGAATGATAGAAATAGGTTTTTTATTCTCTTTAGTATTTCCTTGAGTGAGAAAATGAGGATGCTGAATTGGTTATTTTTCTGTGCACACACTATTACCATAGCATATTGATGGTTCTATTACAGTGCCACGAAATGCGCATATATGTTCTATCAAGTTACACGATAACCAGAAATGAATAATAAACGGAGAGTCTAACCGAAGTATCATGGAAATAGATTGGGAGCATGAAATATATTCCAGTTAGATTGGGAGCAGGAAATTTATTCCGGTCCAGAATGTACAGAGAATAATTGCAGAAATCTTAGCAAACTACTGTCAAATGAAGTTCATTTGCTTTATAATACACCACTGTTTCCCATTACTATCTTCTATCACTTCAGTCATAATTGTACATTCAGAATCTAATACTCAAAAGTGGTTTAACCATGTCTATCCAAAAGAACCATAAATCACCTGGCACTTATTACAAAAATTGGCATCAAAATTATCACTCAATTAAACTATTCCCCTTCTAGAATAGAAAGAAAACAAAAATAATCTTCTACTTTGTTACTATCTGAACAAGGATTGGAACCAGTTAACTTGCCAAATCAAATGGTACAAGAATATAAAATGAAACAAATTTTATAGTGTAAACTGTACAAAGAGTAAACCACAACCCGACCCTAAATCTGAGTTCGCCCCAATTCAAATTCGCCAAACACACTGTATACATCCTAGCCATTTCTTCAGTCAACATTTGTCAAATCTAAAATTTTCTTACTTCTCAATGTCCTGCAAATGTAAGCAGCCCGATGTAACTGTTGATTCAAGAGAAAAGAAGCTCGCTACTTTGGTTGAGACTGTAATGACCATATTCATAGGTTGAGACAGTAATATTAAGCAGCAATGTATTGTTATTTTTCCATCAGTCACAACGTCATCACATTGCCATCTTTTAGCCCCTGAAGGCAGACATGCAATGTTCTTTGTACACTCTCAGCAACAACCCTCAACCTTCCCTGATTAGCATCCCCAGCAGAAGATCCATTCATTTCAACAGTTCGGGCTACCCTCTGTTTACATTTCTCCCAGTCATCAATTCGTGTCCAGCATGCACGGCCACCATGGCTCCCCTCCATTCCAACAAATGATACATTAGGATTTTCACCAAATGAGTATCTCAATCTCACAGAGACACAATACGGTAACCAAGCAGCACCACCAGCAGCATTTATGAGTGGTATGTGTACAGGATCAAGAACAACTGTCAATGCAAAATCGACTGAGTTATGTGCCCGATCATACTGAATATTGCTTTTGGATGCAGATGAATTTTCAGAGTTCCCATCCACATTAAACCCAACATGATTCTCAAGACAAAGTTCAATGCGAGATTTCTGTGCAGGAACTATATCACCACCTTGAGCTTGAGACAATCCTTTCTTCCATGCAATAAGTTTCAAAAATTCTCTTAAAACCGAAATTGGTAGAGTCAAAAGTGTAATAAAGGAAGCAACACGAGATGCATCATAAGGTTCTGATGCAACCTGACGACTAAAATAGTCACATATCTCGCCTATTTCAGACTGAGTTAACTCGTCTTGGGCAGCAACTGCATTTTGTTGCTGTTGTTGAGAGTGATGAAACCTTTTTACGCTAAGGACTTGGAGAAGAAGTTGGACTCTGTGAACACTAACAGCAAAGACATAGCCCCTGAAAAAAAAAAAATAATAAATAAATAATATATATATATTATTTTATATTAGAAGGAACAAACTCATGAACTTAAATTTGTAGAGATGCATGTGCAAAGAACTTCTTTGACAAATAATATCATGGTGCAATGGATTTATAAATATCATTTTATGTAAACCTGACCCAGATATTAAACTGGAAAAGGTCAAAGATCAAACCGTGAGAGAATCCAAGATTAAAATAAATAAATTAAATATGCAGTACACAAACATGATTTATAAGCATAAAATAATTTTCATCAATTTAAAGTACAAATTGTATCAATAGCTAGACAAAAGAGTTCTATGAAGTAAAAGATCGTCATTACAACAGTACATTGCTAAATATTCACATCACTTTCTAATAAAATACTATTTCCATTTTTATTTATTTTTTATTTTGTATTTGTGCCTCTGTTCACCACACTTTTATTCCTCTCTTTATTTACATGCCTTCTCTTTCAAATCTCTCTCCAATAAAATCACCCACACACAACTCCTTCCCTCTTTAACTTTCTGATAAAGAATAAGAACTAAAGCTCATATAAAGAGAGGAGATATGGACCTTGCTAAAGGTCTTAGCATTTAAGTTAGCTGACACCCCTAAGAAAGCTATTATAATTAGATGGATCAAACCACCACCGAAATGGGTAAGACTTAACAATGATGGGTGCTCTATAAGATATTCAGGATTGGCATCAAAAGCAGGCATCAATCGTTATCATTCAGTCAGTGCATTCTATGATTTTTATGTATTGGGTTTTGATACCCAATAAATCCGGGCAATGATTTAAAACAATTGTCGGATAATTTATCAACCCCATAGACCTGGCTCGACTCAATACAACTGACACTTTTGGAAGGCCCAAGTTGGAGTTGGATTGGTGGTTTGATTAGTATGTGGTTTTGGATTATTGTTGGTCCATTAACTTAGCCCATTGAAAGAGATATCTTTGGCCCATTTAAATGAACAAGTTAAGCCCAATTATCTGTGACCTAATACCCATTCTCCTGCAGTCGTTTTTGGTGTGTGTGTGCAAGAGAAAAGAAAAGCTACAGGCAACAGGCTTTCTTTGGCGTTAGAGAGCTTGAGGTGTTTTTTGGTGTCTTGCTTCCTCTTTCTCCTTTCTTTGTGGATTGCGTATACCACCACCATAGTCTCCTTTGTGGAGTGAAACTTGTGACAACCAAGTATGGAAGTTTTGGGTCGAGCCGAGGTTACGTGATGTTCGTTTGGTTGTTTTCTAAACTCGGAATCAAGATTTCTCGAGGTTGGCCCATTTAAATGAACAAGTTAAGCCCAATTATCTGTGACCTAATACCCATTCTCCTGCAGTCGTTTTTGGTGTGTGTGTGTGCAAGAGAAAAGAAAAGCTAGAGGCAACAGGCTTTCTTTGGCGTTAGAGAGCTTGAGGTGTTTTCTGGTGTCTTGCTTCCTCTTTCTCCTTTCTTTGTGGATTGCGTATACCACCACCATAGTCTCCTTTGTGGAGTGAAACTTGTGACAACCAAGTATGGAAGTTTTGGGTCGAGCCGAGGTTACGTGATGTTCGTTTGGTTGTTTTCTAAACTCTCGGAATCAAGATTTCTCGAGGGATTTCCACAACATTATGAAACTAGCTTTGAGGCCAAGTAGTGCTATTCTTGAGGAACATCTACTTTGCTCGTGATTGGAACTTTGCAACGTATGGATTGAATCAGACCCAAGTATGGTCGTAGTAAGTCTTTTAAAGAATATGGAGTCCCTTGAATGGACAAATAATATTGTATTAGATTGATAAGTGTATAAAATATACTTATTCAAGGCCTTAAAACGATGTTATTTAGCCCTTGTTTGTTAACAATTTTCCCACTCTACCACATTATTTTTTCTATAGTACTCACTTTCAACCACACATTCTTCATTAAAATAATACTACACATAAATAAATAAAAAATTCTTCTTTTTTAACCACACATTTCAACATCAATCACTATTCCATACTCCAATTTTTGAAATTAAAGGGCCACAAATAGGGCTTTAGCTACTTCTAGAATGAATTATGGTCTAAATTGTTGCATTTGGTGTTGAATAGGTAAAATTCAATGATGATACAAGAAATTCAAAGAAACAAGATGAAAACCCGAAAGGAGAGCAAGATCCAAAGTTCGAGGACCAAAGTGTAAATACTCAAAAGTTGTGTCGGACCTCACCATGAAGATTCAAGAGTGTTCGAAATCAATTGGATAAAGAAAGACGTCAAAAGGATTAAATATAATCAAAGTATGATCACACATCAAGTTCCAACAGAAAAAATGATTCACCGTTTTCAGCCTCATATTGAGACCTGATTTTGACATAGAAAATGATCGAATTTGAAAATGATATCTGAAGCAACGTTGTAGCCCTTTGAGTTTTCCAACGCATCTTGAATCGCCTCAATCGGACATTGAAAAAAAAGTTATGATAAAAATATTGAAGTATTGTCTGTCCCCAAAGGTGGCGCCAGGGCATCAAGGTGCCATCAAAACAGAGACGCAGCGCCGCAACGTCATGGCACTTAGGTGTATCTAGGGTACTTTTTTGCTCGATTTGAAGTCTATAAAAATCCTACTTTCTACACACACGAGGAAGCACCTATAAATACAATTTTTTCACACTTTAAGAGGGGGGTTTCACACATTGAGAGGCCAAAAAAAAACACAATTGGAGAATCAAATGAGGAATTCAAGGGAGAAAACATCAAAAATTCACCATGTAGAGCATTGATTGGAAGAGGAAGAAATTCTTGGTGCAAGATCTACTTTTTCTTCTACACCTTTAATACAAAATCCGATGATGTATTCCATGACAATCTATGATTTTTTTTATTTCATTATGAATAGCTAAATCCATTGTTAAGGCGAATAATGTAACCAATTGGGATCCTTTATATTTTTTATATTAAGATTCTTGGATTTATTGTTCCATGTGTTATTTTACTTTGGATTGAATGCATTAAATTAATTAATCGCTAATTTGATGATTTTGTGAATTCTTTACGAATAGAGATATGAGTTTAGGATTTAGACCATATAGTAAAATTCGGTAAATTGGTATAACTAGTAGAGATACATATACTAATTATTTCGGTCATAATTGAATTCTTAGGACAAAGAACTCATTTAACCAGGTTAGATTAGCATATAGATATAGAATTGAATTAGTTAAATAGGTTCAATGAGAACTCGAAAGGGATAAGTTGAATACAATTGGAGAATTCAACCGAACACTACATTAGATGTGGATCTACATTTAATATGAAAGGTGACCAATAAGTGAAATTATTCTCCCCTAATGTCATTTCATATTTGATTTTCAAACCAATCGTGTCGTATTTAGATTAAAACTCAAATCTTACAAGTTTTTATCTCATCAAATAGTGGTTAAAGAAAAATTGAATTAAGTGTTAGAATATAGTCCTCGTGGGATCGATAATCCAACTCTTAGGTCCACTTACTACTTGTTACGGTCCGTATACTTGCGAAAATAAAATTGACAACACAAATCATGCAGCTATTAGGCATTCTTTGGCAGAAAATTGCATGCCCATAGCAAAGGTAACAAGCCACAGATTGGTTGGCTAATGAAAGGTGTACAAACTACAAATAATAGTGTTTAAAGAAACTTCACTATGTGGACCTCCATTTGCAACTTAAGCATTGTTTCTTTGGATCAACAAGGTATTTGTAACCTTTGAAATAGAGATTTATTATAGGGTTATTTTGGCAAAATGATAGCTTTGATTTCATTTTATTTTACAAGTCTACTAATGTAGTGCAAGTAGTGTCTCCATATTTATATTTATGGAAGTACTATATTTTGTAGTGGCATGTCCCCCTTCTATTTGTAGGGATATCTTTGATCAATAGACAAGGTAGAAGTCAATTCCATAGCCCACAACTAAGTTGGGCTAGGGCTAGGTATGGGGCAGAGCGTGGGGCATGCGAGATGGGGGCAGGGCAACTTTTTGCCCCTCTCATTGCTCTGTTTAATTTTTATTATTTTTTATATATTTTTATTTTTCTTACATTATTGAAATTTCGAGTTATGTCATTATTAGAGAATAAAATACAAATTCAAAATGAATTTTTAACAGGTGAATTGTCTAGAAATAAAATTATTTTTAATCTTTTTTTCCCTTCACAGGACGGGTTCGGGGCGGGACATCCTCGTCCCACCCCGCCCTACCAACCCATTAGGGACGAGTTTTTTTGCATCATTCGAGGCGAGACGGATTTTTTCGCCATCACTAAGTTGGGTTGAGACCTAAAAGCCTTGCTAAAATCTTGGGGTTCTCTTAAAAGGTCAATTTATTAAGAGGAGTAGCACAAATTCTTAAAAGTTAGTCTATAATTTCATCTTTACTCTATATGAGATTTTATACTTTAACATACTCCTGCAAGAAGGTGGCTTTTTTGAGATTACCAATCTTGAGATCTGTGCGATCATTTTAAAGTCTTAATCAGATCATATTGCTCATTGGAGATAAATAAAATCTGATACCATATTAAAGCTTAGAGTTCCATCTTAAAAGATCAACCCTGTTAAGTGGAGTTGTCCAAACTTTTATAAGTTGATCAATATTTTCATCTTTATTCAATAAGGGATTTTATCCCTTAACATTGTCTAGGCTAAGATGGTTTTATTTGAAAAATTAACATTCCTATATTAGTGCCCAGATTTCTCTTTTTCACCCTTCATTACCTTCCTTTTCAATCTGTGCATACCAACCTGTCAATGAGAATGTCAAAGAGAAGTCAGAATCGGAATCGGAATCGGAATCTGTAAATAAACAGAGTGAGGAGACTGTCCGGTGAAGAAAAAACCAAGAAAGAGTGGAAAGAGACTGCCAAAATCAAAATTCACAGCCCCACCAACGATGTAGCAGTTAAGTCTTTCTCACCGAATCTTTTGATGATTGTTGCAAGACTGATTGTACAGATGGAAATAAAGGAATCATGTTGCTAAACCTAACTTTATAGGGAATAAGATCTAGTCATTGGTTGTCAACTTTGTTGGTCAGACGGGTGTGAGAAGGTCAACCAGAAAACACCGGTGGCCAATCTTTGCAATTTATAGTATAAATTGGCAATTGCAAATTGAGGAAACTGCAAGGATGAGTGAGCCACTAATAGATGAAAGCATTATGTCCAAGTAAAATGATGAGGGTGGTTCACAGAAACTGAAGAAGGTTTCAAAGAAAATGAGGTGATGATTGAAGGTTCCAAAGAAAATGAGATGATGATACCAGCCAATAAGAGTTATCTTGCACCTATGATGATGAAAAAGCACTTTTTTTTTATTATTATTATTTTTTTTTTTTTGGTGATGTTATGGCGATCTAGCAAGCAAAAATGAACTAGAAAATGCATTGTTTTCTTTCTAGTACTCAGCAGTGGCTTTGAAACGTAAGTGAAAAATTCAATATTGGAATGGAAAGACCGAATTTTGGTCCACGTGATTCATTTGAGGATCAGAAGACGAGGGGACTAATACACTGTGATGCGGACATCCTTCTTTGGGCCATTTATTTATGTTTTATGTCCACTTATTTAGGCCTTATGTTTTATTGGGCTTGTATATGGGTTTGGCCCCAGCCCTCAACTAGGTTTATTATTTTGTTATTTATATGGTTGTAATGGGATTAAAAATCAGTTGATGAATGAATTAAATTACGCTTGGTTGTGGCCACGTTTTCCCTCTCCTTCTCCCCCTATTTCCCTGTTTCTCTCTTCTCCCTCCCCTTCTTAACAATCTTCTTCTCTTCTTCATGTTCTTCTCCTTGTGGTTAATTCTTGTTCAACTTATTGATTCTACATCAATTTTCGTTAATTCTTGTTCAACATATTGATTCTACATCACACTAGTTTTTGATGGTCAAGAAAATTGGAAGAAGTGAGTGAGAAGAAAGTTCCATGGAATTATTGACTCATCAAAAAAGAGACCTTGCAATAACTTCTAATAACCGATAAATTGTTTACTGAGGGACTGGAACTAGATTTTTTCTTTTTTCTCTCACAGTTTACTTTTCTTTGCGGTATAAACAGAGAAAATGAGCTTATGCAATTTAGCTTATACCCTTACCCGACAAAGAAGCGCAATGCCGGCTGCTCCTGATCCAAGTTCAATAATGCACCTTCATTTTCTTTCAGAATTGACCCCAAGATCTCTCTCAAAAGCTCTGGTAACTGTGCAAACAGCCAGAGTACTCCAAGATACTTGAGAATACCTCTAAGTACTTTTTTAAGTGCCACAACAGGGACCCATCCGCCACCATAACCTCCGTCATCCCCAAGTCCAATTATTGCAGTATTTAACTCCCCTCTAACATGGGCAGGGACTCCTGAGCCAGGTGATCTACGTAATGGATTCACCGCAGCTAGATTTGTAGGTCCTGGAAGAGCATTTGCTATGCGGTTAAGTCCAGACATTGCATTTCCAGGACGAGAGATTGCAACAGCAGCAGAATTTGAGAGGTTGGTTCTATTTCCATTGGCAGTTGACAGCTGCGGACCTGCACTTGGATTGGGATTACTTAAATTTGTCAGTCCAAGAGCCTGTTGAGCTCCTGGAAAATTAGAATCTATGCCATTCAATTCCTGAGCAACATGCTCCATAATAAATGGTCGAAATTGTGGACATGGCAGTGATCCTCCAACTGATGGACCCCCTCTCGGTGGGGTTGCTGGTTGTAACCAGACTTGATCTCCAGCAAAACACCGCATGTCTACAGCAAAATTTTTGCGGTATATGATTCGAATCCAGTATGGACCACGAAGTACTACAGAAACGTCAATAGGCAACAGAGAACTTGGAACAATGCCAGGACCACCTCTCCCAGCAGCAGCAGC
>NW_019241076.1:98381-99492 GCF_002742605.1 Olea europaea var. sylvestris | reverse complement strand
AAAAAAAAAAAAATCACTATTACAATACACGTTTTAACATAAAAATAGAGCTCAAACAAGGGCTAAAATTAATCAGAAGAGCTTATCCTCCTTTAGTCAAACAGATTAAAATAACACACTTTATAGATGGGTTTAGACTGGATCCACGTGTCAAGAATTATTAAGGAAAAAATTAGATGAATAGAAATACGTAAATTTACTTATAGTTAAAAGAATTATTTGAGTAAATAAGTTTTAAAGTAAATAATTTTTATACTAATTAAATTCAGAAATAATTTATTTATTTTAATAGTGAGGTAAGAGTTAGATTAAGAAGAAGTTATTTTTTTTCATCAAAAGTACTTAAATTCAGAAATAAATTATTTATTTTGATAGTTAGGTAAGAGTTACTTTAAAAATAAGTTATTTTTTCCATCAACACTAAAAGAAATTTAAGCTATCCAAACATTTTTTTGACAAAATATAAATTTAAATAGAAGTTAATCGAATCATAAGTAAATATGAAAGCTCTAAAATAAGTAACTTTTTTGTTAATCAAAGTTCATGGAAAATACTTATTCTGATAGAACACAAGAATCGCTTTATTAAATCATAAGGAAACCTAATAGGAACACGGATCTGGTGCATATTACGCAGGATAACTTAAAAACAAAGAGAAAAAGGCAAATTTTGCCAATTAACATATAAATTGAGTTTAAAAAAAAAAAAGGCAAATGAGTTAGTTACTCGCACTCCGTTGGATACGAATACTCAAACAAAACCTACGCACCCCCATACACCTAATTTAGAAAGAAAGATGATGAAAATAGCTTTTATGTTCTCTCAGGCCAAAGAAAGCCAAGTGACATCAATCCAGCTGAGTAACTAAAGCAAATTTTATAGATGCTTCATGGATCCATTTTATTGCAAGAGAAAAATGAAAGAAGCACGTGCTTTCTTTCTCCCAGCAGGGGATTTGATAAGTGGATGAAAGTGTACTTTAAACACCAAATTACTATGCTAAAATGCCAAAAGTGAACAGAAATCACAGGAATTAATTCATGTTCTTGAAGAGGATCAAGTACCTAACTCATTAAGAGGATACCAACACACTCTAAACCAAGCTGCCAAA
>NW_019241076.1:85235-97228 GCF_002742605.1 Olea europaea var. sylvestris | reverse complement strand
ACAACTGAAAAATAATAACCATTTACAAATGGTCAAGTATAAATGAGCATTTTACAATTGAGTTAATAAAATCAGGAAAGTGTAAATAATAAAAATGGTATCTTACATATGGGAGTAGCAACCAGCAAGCTAGATTCTGAAACTCTAAAATTGCCAGGTACAGCCACGGTAGGCAAGCTTCTAGGCTCATTTGGTTTCAAGCTTACTAAAGAAGCTCGAGCAACAGGTTGAGAAGGTGTAGTCAACAGTTGCGTAGAGGTAATTCCAGATACATTCAGCTGTTCCTCATCCATCATGCCATAAGAACCTAAGCCACCAGAATGTAGAGATCTGAGAGAAATCAACTCCTGATCGGACTTGGACGTCGCCAGGTTCTTCACAGATTGGCTTCTTCCTGGAGCAGTGGTTAAGGAATTGGTGGAACCAGACTGTACTAAGCCCTTAGATTTGCTTCCAGTGTCTTGCAGTATGTGTGCACCTTCCCAACTAGGGGAAGATTTTTCAGCTTTTACATTATGAAGGTTTGTAGGACCCAAGCCAAAATGAGATGTGAAAGACGTGCCAAAATTTGAAGAGGAACTATGGCCAGAAAATGAAGGAGCATTTGACCCTTTCTCAAGCTCAAATACCTCATCAACAATGGAGCAAAAACCTAATGGTGGATTAGATCGAAGCGTGGAAATTTCAATGCTGGAGTCAGAGGGACCATGCTCAGAAATCCGGCTACTGTTAACATCACTAAGAATAGTAAGGATCTTTCGACAGTCAAGAAGACTCAAATTGAGTTCGTCTTCACACATATGCATCTGACTAATATCAACATTATTTATTCGAATGACATTATTCATGTTGTCAAAAGGTTGATCTTTCCCTGTGGAATCTGCCTGAGCGTCTATTAATTTGAGAAGCGGTTTGAATTCCTTGTCGAGTTGCATCAGCAAAAAGTAAGAGCTCCCACATTCTGGAAATCCCAAGATTAATGAATTTGAACCATCTGAAATGTTCTTTGGAACCTTCATCGGAATTAAACCGTGTTCAAATACCTGAAGAACAATTGAAGATACCTAATTAATTAATTACCTAATTAATTAATTGACAAAATTAAGTATTCTGTCCAAACACTGTCAGTAGTGGGTTTCTATTATCTACAGTAGTGAAGGGGGTATTCATTCTCCTTCCTGGTCCTTCACAATTTAAAAAATGGAGCAACCACGGGCAGATGCAGTGGGGTGGGGGCAGGGTTGAGCGCTCCCAGCCCATATGGAAAATTAAGAATAAATTGTTCAATTTTGGTACAAATATTTGTGCTAGCCCAGTTCTATTTTAAATCCCAACCCAAGCCCAATGCTCAATTATCCAAATTTTGCTATAGAGACTACAATTATCAAATAATCTTTTGATGACATTCATGAAACACAAACATCTTATTGTCAAATTAAGTATTTTATTTAATGCATGTTTAACTAAATTTACTTGTAATAATTAAGTAAATTTTATAATAGATAATTTGTATTGATCAGATTTAAAAATATATTACTTATTTTAATAGTTAGAGACACTACATGTTTTGCTAAGCTTAAAAGTAATTAATTTTTATTTCTATGTATGTTTTCATATATTACTTATCTATGCTTATAAGAAAAAAATTTATTATTTATTTAAAATAAATAAAAAGAATATTTTATTTATTTATAAATTAATCTATATGTAAGTATATTCTTGAAATTGAGCCAAACATGGACGTTAATTAAATCTAATTTATTTGGATGGTCAGAATTCTTAGTCTATTTTTCTCATTTTGGATGAGATTCCTCACCCAATATGAAATGTAATGATATAGAAGATTGATGTCCACACCAAATAGTATGTTGACACAATAACATATAGCGATGTATTATTGATTGGGTGAGACATCCAATCTTCTTTTATTTCAATGAGTGTCGTACACTATTTGTTTTGAATGTCACAAGTTTAGCCTCCTAAACTCGATCTCTTGTGGCAGGAGTTCATTCAAAAATTTTTAAAAATTTTAGTTCATCCTAACATCATTTTCTAGCTCCGCCTCTAGGAGCACCAAATACATATCAAACTGGCAAAACCATTGATGTGTTCAGTTGAAGTCAACAGAGTTCTTCTAATAGCATTCACATTTATCTCTATTAATTAGCACCATATCAATGCAGGAATCATAAGCAAATAAATTAGGCAAGTCAACAGAGTTCTTCTAATAGCATTCACATTTATCTCTATTAATTAGCACCATATCAATGCAGGAATCATAAGCGAATAAATTAGGCACCTCGAGGAGATTGTCAACTGAAATCACACACAAGATTTTAAACAACTAAAGTACAAAACTTCAACATTTTCAGTAAGTCATTCAAGTTCCAGACTGCACTTCTAACTCAATAAATAAAAGTAAAGTGGAGTGCAAAACATACCTCGAGGCCTAGGAACCTGCCAATGCAAGCAAACAGGTGCAAAATAGCACTGCTCCTCAAGTTAATGAAAGTTTTTGTTGCAGGCATACTTCCCTGGTTCAAAGCTTCTTCACACTCTAGCAGCACTGATGATGATACAATATTTTTGGACGAGTGGAGGAGGAAGCGACCATCCCTGCAAGACACAGGAAGAAACTGAGGCTTTAATTTAGGAAACAGAAACCCCTTTACGGCCAAACAAATTCACGAAGGTGACAGCAGTTATTTGACCAATCAAGTTACCATTTGCTTAATATATATTTTGTACTTTAATTGAACCTAAGGAACCATCGTTGTCTTGTGTGTAGATCTATATGGTTTACTATGTATTTTGTACCTTAATTGGACCCAAGGCACCAGGTTGTCTTGCATGTAGATTATGTGGTTCATTACGGCATAACAGTCTTGCTCTAACCAAGGTCTTGACTAAGACCATAGCCGTTCATTGTGCATTCATGCAAACATGTCTGTGTTAAACATTAGAATTTATCGACTGGTTCGGTAAGGAGAATGTCATTTATAAGAAAGATTATAGCTTAGAAATTCTTGACCAAGCCAGGAGGAAATTACGAAGAGTTCTGATTTCTATTAAAACACATCATTTTGATGGGTAATATCATTGGATTGCAAGACTTGATATATAAATATGATCTTCATCCGATGAGGATACTATGAGATCAAATACACGGTACCCTATGGCATCATGGATCGTGAAATTTTTGATTCTTCACTATTTGCTGGTCAAAGTCTACATTTTATACATGTACTGTGTCAATAAGTTTCATCCAACGCAGTAATTTATAATGAAAGGATCAGATTTACATGGACAAACCACACTCTAGCTGTCACAGTGCCCAAGGATCTTAAGCAACGCAAAGGAATAATTGGAAATTATTCTCAGAAAAGGGCATGGGAAAATATTTCTTCATGATGCCAACAACTAGAACAATAAATTAAGTTGAAAAGCCAGCAAAGAAATGTCTCACAAACAGCTAGAAGATTGATGTAATATCTCCTTGGTCCTTGCAAGCTAGAAGATTATAATAGTATCTCCCAATACCTAGAATATCGAAGATGTCAACTTCTCTTTCTCCTAAATTGGAAACAATCTTCTCCATACCATTTTTCTCAGTTGCTTACCTCAATTATTTCGACAGACAAACTTCGAGGGTCCACATATCAATGGAATCTTCATGGCTCCTTTATCATATTTCTGATCTTCTTTCTTGATTTCCATCTTAAAAATTGAACTAAGGGATGCCGAAAGGAATTCAGACACCCAAAGTCGGAGTGTTATGACATCTCAAGTGGGTCTCATGTCTAACCTCAGTTCCAGGAGTTTCATTCACATGAAGTAGATTTTGAAAGTCAAAGTTCAATATTCTTTCCAAAAGAGTTCAGAAAGTAGGATTCCTTATAGATTGGGATTTTCCAAACTTGGAGGCATCCAAGGCTAGGGTAAGACAAGAAAAGAATTTTAGTTAAGGAATAAATTAGACGTGGTTCTTTCTTGGAGTAGACCCTCTCTGTACACACGCACCCCATATATTGTAAGGTGAGGATGAAATTAGGGAGATGGTGTTCAACATGAATGACGATAAAGCACCAGGACCGAACGGATTCTCTCTCATTTTATAAGGCTTGTTGGGAAGTGGTGCAACCAGACATTGTGGATGTATTTACTTATTTCTTTCAGTGTGGCACATTCTTGAGAAGTTCTAATACTACATTTATTGTGCCGATTCCGAAAAAACCGGGAACGTCGGATATTAAAGACCTTTGTCCCATCAGCTTAATAAGTGGAGTGCATGAGATTATTGCAAAAGTGCTGGCAAATAGATTAAAGGAGGCGTTAGGGAAAGTAGTGTCTAAATTTCAGAATGCGTTTGTCAAAGAGCGATAGATATTGGATTTCGTACTTATCGCAAATGAATGTATTGAATCGAGATTGCGTATGGGGGTTCCATGGATGTTATGTAAGCTTGATATTCAGTAAGCATATAATCATGTGAACTGGGGATTCCTTTTGTATATTCTCAGGCGATGTTGTTTCGGGGACAAGTGGTGCCGATGGATTCAGATTTGTATCTCTATGGTCTCCTCTCAATTTTGGTGAACAACACTTCTGAGGGTCATTTCCGACGTAACAGAGGTTTTAGGCAAAGGGATCCTTTTTTTTTTATCGTTAGGCAAAGGAATCCTTTGTCTCCATTACTGTTCATTATTGTTATAGAGGCTTTCAATAGGATGCTTACGAAAGCTGTGGGGAAGAATTTGTTGAGGGGCTTTATAATTGACCAATTTCAGGTATTCTATTTCCTATTTGCAGGTGACACATTGATCTTCTATGATGCAGATGTTGAACAATTCAAGAACTTGCGTCGTTTATTTTTGTGCTTTGAATCTATATTCGGACTAAAGATAAATTTGGGAAAACCTGAGACTATCACAGTGGGAGATGCCGATAATGTGGAGGTGTTGGCGGACATATTGCCGTTAATATCTAGCCAAAGATTTTTATTGACTCTTCACCCCACTGAAAGGAAGCATGGTCAGATATTAGAACCTAGGATTGAAAGCCAACCAAGCTATTGGAATTTCAACTAGAGGTTGCTCGACAAAAGTTCATTTGAGATATTTTATAGCTAAGAAGCCAAGCCTTGACAAATTATAGCTCATTAATTTATCAAGCTCAGCTGTGCAAGCTAAGTTAATAAGATAATGCATGGAAAGATGCCAAATCTACTCTAGCTTGACTCAGTGTCAACTTGATTAAAAGTCAATTGAGATTAATTCCCTTAAAACATCAATCCAAGCTTGAACTCAATTTCAAAACTCATTAAACAATCAAGTCCAACTCATCAGCTCGGCTCTAGTGGCTTCACACTCCCTGTCAGACCTACATGTCTAAATCCAAATGTGACAAATCATCTGCACACAAACACTTGTTGACGCAAAAATGAGCTCATCAGGGTCGTCTAAGCAAACCAACTATCATATAGCTGAACATAAAATTATTGTCAACAAACAAATAGCAGTTTACAGATGCATATGATTGAACAATTCCCCAATCATTTGATAGTAACGTAAAGAGCTACTAGCAGACAAAACAGAAAATGTATAAACCTTATGTTTATTCCAAGGGTGAAAAATGATGAAACATAGGCTCGTACGCACAGAATTTCCTGGCCCTCGTACTCCTGGGAACTGAATATGTTAACCTTCTGTTAAAAGAAAATTAAAATCACATTCCAGAAACTGAAACGATAAAAATATGCCCTCACACCCAAAAATTAATCAGATTGCAAAGAAAGAAAATAAGATGCCATCAAATTAGTAAAATTTAGCAATCATTTGCAAATCAATATTCAAAATTGACTGATCATTTGAGTCAAAAGAAGAGCATGATAAATGTACTCCCATTATTATTATAATTAAATGCTATGATATATTGTATCAGAAACAATTAAATATCATTTTGGCTAGCCTCTTTGCAAAATGAACAATCTAATACACCATTTGATTCAAAAGAAGAGCATGATAAATGTGCTCCCATTATTATTATAATTAAATGCTATGATATATTGTATCAGAAACAATTAAATATCATTTTGGCTAGCCTCTTTGCAAAATGAACAATCTAATACACTCATATTTCCATAGATACTCATAATTCCATAGATACTCAAGAGCAAGAAAAAATGAAGGAAGAGCTCATATTACTAAAGTCATCAAACAGCAACGTTCCATTACAGCTTCATAAAATTTAAAGGAATGCGGATTGGCCTTTCTTTTTTCATTAGAAATTATCTTATATTATGAGAGTATAGCATGAGACCTTACTAGGAAAAGGAAGAAGGAAAAAATAACAATTTTGCGAGTTAGGAGCAAGGCATTGTATGCCAAGGGTTCAACTAATAAATTGTGAAGCGGATCCAGGTTTTGAGTGATACAAAACAAGTGTTAAGGAAACCCACTACATTACGATTTACAGCTAAAAAAAAAAAAAACTCAGAGAGGTTTTTCTATAATCCCTTTTCAGGAGAGTGAAGCTATTAGAACTACACGATCGTCAGACTTTAGATACAAATAAGATATCTGAAGGTCCATAAAAAATTTTGGGTTTTCTAATACCAGCTTTCTATTATTATCAGTATTTCAAACCAACTCCCCACTTCTTGTTAGAAACCCTCTTTACTAAACAATATACAGATGATTCCCCAAAAATGGCATGCCCATTATCATACAAAAATAAATTATTAGCAAAGAGAGAACATGAGATCTACGTTCTTATACATCTCGAACAGTTATACTTAAAATGCATGTTTAGCATCTTATTCATCCATTCAGCTAATGAAAGTGACCCCCAGCCCCATAAAAGAAAATTTGTATCTCACTTTCTTATAGAAACCTGAGCCAAAAAGAAAAGGAAAAGAAGAAAACAATCTCAAAATTAAAATTAAGGATGCTTTGGGAATTCCACATAATGTAGACTCAACTAATCCATAGCATGTCTATGATTTGTACAGTAGAACCTCCACAGAATGACAATAGACCTAGGATCAAAACCAATGATTCCACCTCAGGTACAACATCTTGGACCAAAGGCAAGCATCCATGATGGTTTACCATGTTCTGGGAGTTCTCAATTTTATTTAATATGGAATTTTGATTAGTTTTTAAGCGATATTTTAGAGATTTCTGAACTTGTACAGTGGATTAAAGTTGTGACTATGATCTCATGTAAGCCAGTTGAGGTTAAGGTTATCTATTGGACAATAGGATCTAATGGAGTCTATTCAAAGCCATGTATTGAAGCTTGGGCTCCAATTTTGACAGGTTTGCAAGGTTCAGTCTAACCCACCTATTCTTACCCTTGTATTTATTTGTACCAAGTAGAAAGTCTACTGAAATATAATTTTTTGTGTTACCAGCTTGAGAACAGTTGAATTTCTGCTAGTCTTCTGCTTCGTCCAATTTAGTATGTACTATATATCTCTGCAATCCAAGAAGCTTGTCCTTTCCATTTTCGAATTCTTGCCAAACCCTCATTGGTGAGCTCCTAATATTTCTTCCAGCTGTTGCCCATAGTCTAAAGCTCTCTTTCCAATTGTTGGCTACGTCTATAGAAAATAAATATACATAGTTGCAAAGTGATATTTAGATGATAACCATACTCGATCCTTTTTCTACCACAGAGAAGAATATTATCCTTAAACTGATCTTAAATCACTTTGTGAATATACTCATCAGAAAATTGATAGGTTATGAGACATTTGGACAGTTCTTCCACAGTTATGCTAGACATATTCTCATCTTTTTCTTCTTAGTAGCTTTGACAACTCCATTCAAACATGTCTAGTAACAATAATGAACTCAAAATGTAGCTAGTCAGTTAATATGTATTTTATGTGCCATATCCACATAAATGCATAGTTTATATAACAGTTTATTTATCAGAAAACAGAAACGAAAATTTCATTACAAATCTAACCTTTTCGCTGTCAGCATCACATTCACCTGTACATAACTGAAGTTGGACATCTCCAGGAGCTCGACATAGCTGGTCATTCTTCTCCAGTTCCTTACAAATCTCAAGCAGACGAGTATATTTATTACAGCAAATAGCTCTAAGCAACAACATTTCCACATCAATGCAACTTTGGTTAAGGGAAAATTCAGCCTCCGTGCCAGTCAGAGGATCAATCACGAACGTGCTATGAAGGCACTTTATCTGCAAATCTGGTCCAGGTTCAATTTTCATGAATGGGCATGTTCTTGTGCCAGATGCACCCGAGTTTTTATCAAAATCCAACCAGTATATAACTTTTAATCCAGGAGTTCGTAAACCAACTGACTCGGTTTCTCCGTCCTGAGTGCTCTGGGTCAAGGTAGCATTTCCTCCCTGTCTGCTACTCCCATCAGATATCAGCTCAAACCGAATTGCATCTTTCCATCTGCCTTGCCTAAGTGATTGCACTTGTCTTATAACAGTGTCCATAATGAGGGCAACACAAAGCTCATGAAGAATGGAATATAATGTCATGAATGGGTTTTCTGAAGCAGCCATTCTGCGTTCCAAATCATCTCCAAGAGCACGCCGTCGTGACTCTTCGAGCTTTACCAGCCCACTTTTCTCACCAACAAGCAGCTCCAAATGCAATATCCTCCACATTGACAAATGTCCTCGGTAACCAAGGGTAACGAGAACCTTAAATTCACCATCAACACGTAGCAAGGCAACACCATCAGAAACCTTGACTTCAGTAATTTCTTTCGGAAGTGAAATATCAAGTAACTTAGACCTGACAAGAGCATCTAGTTTCCTCAGAGCTGGACTTTGCTGATCTGCATTCAATGTGCCCTGTGTACCAACATCCTCCATACATTTAGGCAAACGATGGTAAGTTCCAGTAAGAAGAACCTCAATCGCAGATGGAACATCATAGATGGGCGCACGAGCTTGTTGTAACCCCTCATGCATGAAAAACATTGAATCTGCAGCTTGGGTGAAGCATGTATCGTGACTAGCTAGAGTAGACGCAAGTTGCTGACAGTATTGTATCAAAGGAACCTGCAAGTCAAGAAGCAACGATTTGCAAAGAAATAGTAGTTGAGAATTGATATTTCCACTTGCACCTATAGAAGGAACTGGAGATAGTTTTTCTTCATCTACGGAAATATATAACATTTATGCATATCCTGAATGAGTATGACAAGAAAACACCAACAATAATGCACTTGTAATATATATAGAGCCAAGAGTATATTTATGACCAGAAGTGTAAGTATAGCTATTTAAATTGACAGTAAAAATGAGGAAATAAAAATAGAATTTGCAATAAAAACCTTTTTTCTCTCTAGGGAAGGTCTTAAAAGGATGTTAGACATGAGAAATGATACTTGAAAAGAAAGAATACAAAGAACATACGTATTCCACAATAATTATCTGCCAATGAAGTTTGAATAAGGATAGGATTCATGTGAAAATACTGTAGGATACATGTATATATACTAAATGCGTTAGAAAGCATGCCCATACTATTAGCGTACTTTGCAATCTTTGATTATAATGAATCCGAAGATAGAGATTGAATTTACTTCATTTTAGAGGTGTTGTCCTTCTCTTAAAAACTTGGTCTCTTCCCTAAATTGTATCCCTCGTTACATCCCTTTGGGTGATGATAACTATATCACTCAAGTGTTCTTACTTAGGTGGTGAACTATTTTACTTTTCTTTAAATTATTTTCATTCATCCTCCTCCAAACCAGTATCAAACCAAGTTATCGTAGTTGGATGTTCTCATGGTCAAAATGTTGATGAACCTCGTGCTTGCGAAAGAGAATTTTGCAACGTCTTGAGATTGAAAAGTTCGGGAGATGATTGCAACAACTCCAACAATGTTGGGAAACAGTTCAAACCATTTCAACTCATTAACTCCAGCAATAAATAGGAGATCAAACATGCAAGCAAGGAAGGCAACATTTCATACAAAACTATTAGATTTAATACTTGAAAAGATTCCACGAGGCTGCAAAGCCTTCCACCAACAACTCATTCAGCATTGGATGTATTTTTATATTAGAAGCATCTTTTACAAACATCCAAACAAGTCATCCTGTAGGATAAGCTCAAAGCGTAAGGACATTCAACAAGAGGTAATGACATCATTTGCTAAATGTGTAAAAACGACACCACGTTAAGGCCTTGTTTGAGCCACATTATTTGAAAAAAAAATACATTTTTCAATAGTGGTTTGACATTATTTCAACCACACATTTTTAATAAAATAATATTACACGCAAATCCAAAACATTTCCTTATTTTTTAACCACACATTTTTTTTCTTTTTTTATAGGTAATCAGAGAATTGTATTCCTTAAAAGAGAGTACACGAGAGGTGTACAATCACTTTAAGCATGAAAGGAACAACAAGAAATTAGGCAATCCTACAACAGGATTTTTAGCCACTGCATTAAACCAAGAATACAAAGTCAAGTAGAATAATTCTCTTATCTGCTCTATTGTCTTTGTTTGGTCTTTGAAACATCGATCGATCTGTTCTCTCCATATGCACCATATAATACATCCCGGGATAAGATTCCATAGAAGTTTGCTATTCTTATAGCAAAGTTTTCTTCTCCATGCCCATACCAAGTCTTCTATACGCCTAGGAAGCACCCAATCTATGATTGAGAAGCCAGAATACTGTTCCAAAGCCAACGGACACCATCACAATGAATGAATAAATGATCAATCGTCTTTCCATCCTTCTTGCACATATAGCACCACTCGGTTACATAAAATCCTTTTCGTCAAAGATTATCCACCATTGACACCTGCCTTCCATGCCCATACCAAGTCTTCTATACGCCTAGGAAGCACCCAATCTATGATTGAGAAGCCAGAATACTGTTCCAAAGCCAACGCACACCATCACAATGAATGAATAAATGATCAATCGTCTTTCCATCCTTCTTGCACATATAGCACCACTCGGTTACATAAAATCCTTTTCGTCAAAGATTATCCACCATTGACACCTGCCCCCTCATAACTGTCCACAATAGAAATGCTACCCGTGGAGGCAATTTACTTTGCCACACCATCTTCCAAGGTAATGAGATCTCCACAAGTCCCAAAAGGGATTGAAAGTATGAACGGACTGAAAAAATACCATCTCGAGCTAACCTCCACCTGCTACAATCACCCTCTCCTACCCGAATTTGTATCTCATGCAGAGCGGTTAAAAACTCCCAATCTTGTAAACCCCTCCCAAAAGTAATATTCCAACTATAGCCCCCATTATGGATGTCAAGTACATCACCTACCATAGCAACAGGCTCCAACGCAATGCGGTACAATGAGGGAAATCCCTCCTTTAACGGTTGATCGCCACACCAACTATCATCCCAAAATCTAATATCAGTGCCATTTCCCACCACAAAATTTAGTTTGTCCTTAAAATCACTCCATCCTCGTCGGATATACCTCCACAAACTCACCCCATAGGAGCCACAACCCTCAACCGCACACCAACCCCCCTCCATCACACCATACTTTGCCCCAATGATTTCTCTCCAAAAGCTCTCCCTCTCCACTCTAAATCGCCACAACCACTTGCCCAATAAAGCCTTATTAAACAAAACAAGGCTCCTCACTCCAAGCCCCCCCATCCTCATAGGCAAACAAATAGTACCCCAATTAACCAAATGCATTTTCCTCTCCTCCCCTAACCCTGCCCACAAGAATTCTCTTTGAAATCTCTCTAATCTATTTACCACTGCAACCAGAATAGGAAACAATGACAAAAAGTAAGTGGGGAGATTTGAGAGAGTGGATTTAATAAGGGTAAGTCGGCCTCCCTTAGAAAGATACATACGCTTCCACCCTGCTAACCTCCTCTCCATTCTTTTCATAATACCATTCCAGATATGTGTACTTTTAAACCGTGCCCCTAGCGGGAGCCCTAAATATGACATGGGCAATTGTGCAACCCTACATCCCAATAT
>NW_019241076.1:82542-84966 GCF_002742605.1 Olea europaea var. sylvestris | reverse complement strand
CCTCCTTTAATCTGTTCGCCAGGACTTTCAAAATAATCTTATACACCCCACAGATTAGGCTAATAGGGCGAAAGTCCTTAATGTCGGTCGCTCCCGATTTCTTAGGGATCAGCACAACAAATGAAGCATTAGAACTTTTCTGGAACCTACCACGTTCAAAAAAATATGTAAACACATCCAAAATTTCCCGTCGCACCACCTCCCAACAACCCTTGTAAAATGAGAACGAGAAACCGTCCGGTCCAGGGGCCTTATCCTCGTTCATGCTAAACACTACATCCTTGATTTCATCCTCCTCAAAAGATCGCCCTAACCACCCGGCATCCTCCGTGATAGTAGAAAAATCCAATCCTTCCAACTCTGGCCTCCACTCAAACTGCTCCTGATATAGATTCTGATAGAAATTCACCAATTGGCTTCCAATTTCGATTGGTTCTTCATAAGTTATCCCATCCACTTCCAACACTGTTATCGAGTTTTTGCGCCTATTAGAATTAGCGATCCTGTGAAAAAACTTAGTACATTTATCTCCTTCTTTCAACCAATTGACCCTAGATTTCTGACGCCAAGCAATCTCCTCCATCTTCACCAACCTCTCCAATTCTTCCCTTAATGCTCTACGTTTCTCCTTCTCCTCCCCAGCCAACCTTCGACTCTCCTCCCACCTATCCAACTCATCAATCTCGGAAAGACACTGAATTTTACGACAGTTTACATTGCCCACAACCTCCTCATTCCATTTCTTTAAATCTCTTTTCAAAGACTTCAACTTCTGATCCAACACAAAACTAGGAGACCCCCTGACATCGTAAGATGTCCACCAAGTCTGTACTTGCTCCCTAAAACCTTCAACTTTCAACCACATTTTCTCGAACCTAAAAGGCCTTCGTCCTCCACCCGTCCTGTTCTCAGTTAACTTAATGGGGAAATGATCAAGTACACCCTCCTCAATCTTCTTTGAATGACATCTGAATACTTAGCCTCCCACTCTCCGCATATCAAGAATTTGTCAATACGAGAAAGAGCAGGTTGATCCCGATTGGATGACCAGGTAAAATCTCCTCCAATCATAGGCAAATCCACCAACATATTCTCCCTTATAAAGTCTGAAAAATCCTCCATAGCCCTCGTGAGTCTCCCACCGTTCGACCTCTCAATAGGAAATCGAACCACATTAAAGTCACCTCCTATACACGTTGGTAGATTCCACCAAGCCATCATTCCAGCCAGTTCATCCCACAAGCCCCGTCTACTATCATCAGTATTAGGCCTATAAACACCTATAAACATCCACTGAAATCCATCCCCAATGTTTCTGAACGACATCGAAATTGAGAACAATCCAACACTCACCTCCTCCATCTCAAGCACTCTGGTGTCCCACATGACTAATATGCCTCCAGAAACCCCTGATGATCCCATAAACCGATACCCTACATGCTGTCCCCCCCATAAGCTACTAACCATCGCCCTCGAGATGACCTCCATCTTGGTTTCTTGTAAGCATACAAGATTCGCTCTCCAGCCCCTTAGCGGATGTCGAATACCCATCCTTTTTCCAACTTCATTAAGTCCCCTTACATTCCAGTTAATGATTTGTGGTATCATTTCAACAGTCCAGCATCCCTCCCCAGTACTCCATTCTTGGATTCACAACCCTTGCCATCATAATTAACTGACCATTCGAGCCTCTTAAGTTCACGATCGCCCTTTCTTCTTAATTTACCTTCTTGTTTACTCATCTTCTGTCCCCTATTGGCCTCCAAATCCTCAAACAATTTTAGTAATCTGTTTTCGTATCCATCACAAGACACGCCCATTAACTTACTGAAATCCTGAATTTTCTGTAGAACCCAGTTCGAAGGTGGGTGCCCAGCTTCGAATCCAAACAATTCCCCTGTTTCCTCCACCTGTATAACATCACTTTCTATTTCTCCTTTCTTGGCTCCATCTATCCACAACACCAGTGCTTTTTCCGTCCCCAAGTCACTTACCTTCATTGACTTAGAGTTCCTTCTATTATATGTGTTCGCAACCCTTGTTGTCAAAGGTGTCGCGTCGTGCTCTATCACCCCTGATAGTACATGCCTCGTCCCTTGGTCGCCTAGTAAAAGCCCATCATCGTGTGGGACTGTGTCCATTGCACTCATCGTTACTGTCTCCAAGTTCACCATACTCGGCTCTCCTTCTTTAGACAAAGGTACCACCTCTCGGTCTACATCGGTCCCCGCGTCGACCTCAACCATATACAACCCCTCTAAGACATCACCTTTGTCATATTTGGATTGTCCCTCGTCCGTTTCAATCCGATCAATAGACTCGCAAGTGATTTCTAGTCTCCCCTGCTTTACTTCATTATATGTCGATTCCTTCTTATTCAATCTCGATGCTTGTTTTCCAACAGCTGGATACTCATCCATACCT
>NW_019241076.1:77874-82504 GCF_002742605.1 Olea europaea var. sylvestris | reverse complement strand
CTCCACACTTGTGACAACATAATAACTTCTTGGGACCCATTTCATACCCATTTCCCACTAGCCTAATCAATTCCTCCAACGCTCCTTTCAATTCCTGGACATGGGCCATAATTTCAGCCCTATTCAAACAACAATCCTGACCTTCGTTTACACTGACATTGAGAGTCATCTCCTTTTGCTGTTGCATCCGCTGGTCAGCCTGCTTCGATGTATGTAAGTTTGCTGTTACGTCTGCATAAGTCAATCTTTGTCGATTACGTTCATTCACTGGTCGACGTTTGGCGTTATCTCCAGCAACAAAAGAATCAACAACAGTTTGAAATACCCGGGAGATTGATGCCCATCCTTCTCCATTCGCGCCTTCCAGCACCATCACAACTCCTTTCCTACGCCTATCCCTATACTGTGCTATCATCAAGTACCTACCACGGCTGTTCGCACAACGCTGTGCCAAAAAGGTTCTTGATGACTCATTGAACCTAGAAATGAATTCCTCATGCTTACTAGTCACCCTCAACTTGTCCACCATATTCACCATCCAAAGTGCACCAAACCTTCCCATGCTAATTGCATTTGATATCTTCAAGGCCCATTCGGTCAGTCTAACAGCACCAAGATTGGTAACAGAAATTGCAAACTCCTCCGCCTCAACTCGAAAACGATGATTGAAGGCCACATCGAATTCATCCACAAACTTCCTTCCCTAATTGTGTGTGAACGGCATATTAGACAGCAAAATAGGCATCGTTACTGGATTGGGGACATTCTGCCTGACATTCTTGTTTGAAAAGAACGGTTTCTCCAGTATACAAAGCTTTCCATAAACTAATGGCCTTTGTTAGTTAACCAATTGACAAAAATACTTACAAAATTGACCTACCTCCTACTCATCGTGTCTTGGACACTACAAAACATGCCCAAACACCTCCACGTCACTCTTATGAGCTAGTGCCGCTTTAATTATACACAAAACGTGGCCCAACCAACTGTGCCATCCATCATTTAATTTTTCCTCAATTGGTGCCTCCACTTGTTGTCGTATATTCTCATTTATCACATTCATTTTATTATAACCACACATCCATCTTATCATCCTCATATCCACTACATTCATCGTATGAAAATTTTGTCCTTGACCACCCAACACTCTATACCATAAAACATAGCTACAATTATGTAGAACTAACCTCTCATCCACCTAGCTCTGATGCTATGCATTTATAACTAAAGAAATCACTTCTAAGGAGAGATCATCTGTCGTAACCTTATCACTATCCCTATACTTACTATAACGGAAGTGATTAAATATATTCTCTCTTGATTCTATTTAGCATAATTTGGCCTTTAGATTCTAAATTCCAAATTACTCCCTTAACTACACAAAGGGGGCACTATCTCTCGCATTCATTAGTGCATATCTTTTATAATAGTGATTTTTCTAAATGAAATTTTTTTTCTCACCAGCACCCAGTCCGCCATAGCACCTATCCAAGTGCCCCATCCTTTATTTTAAGGAATTGGTTGGTCGTACAATAACAAGTATTATAGTTTAGAGTCTTCGACGAAAGAATTATTTCAGCCAACAAAGTAGTTTTGGTTGAAATGCTATTATTGGTGGTGAGTACTCCCAGTCATAGTTGGTTCGAATATGTAAATAAATCGTGAATACGATGCAAACAGTAAATGCCCAAGTTTCCGTTACATGCTTCTATTAGATTTTGAGGCTCGTGTCACCTTTTTTTCTAAAATCTTGAAGTGCGATAGACGAGGTTTTGATAAAATGTGATTTTGACTCTAGCCATCAGAGAGGATAAAGAGCGAGTTTTTTTGTATGCGAAAACAAGGATTGAAATCTCAACTCTCAAGAGAGGATTTAGCCTCCCAGTGAACTCGTCAGAATCAAACGAAGGTCAAAGGACCATTCGATCACTGACCCAGATTTATCCACATAGATTCATGGAAACACGTCTATAAAAAGGCTTGGTCTGATTCCACGTAGTGGTGAATTCAACCAACAGAGAACAATTTAACTTAAAATGAGAGTGCATCCGAAATGATTCAAGATATAGGGGAAGCAAGAATGATAGTTTTCAAGAATAAAATTCTCAACTGGATAAAAAGAAATAGCGAAACTCCAATAGTCCAAAGAGAGCAGACTAGCTGGCTTTTCCTAGCTCAATATAAACCACATGCAAATCTTGTTCTTTCCTCCCTAGCCAAACAATAAACAAAGTATACCCTAGTAAAAAAACATAACAAAACATATTCACAGAAAATGTGTAATATTAAATTCCTATTAATTCAACCACGCGCCAAGAAACTTTCAGATTTGATACAAGTTAAATTGAGTATTCAAGGGAAAAAAAGAGACCTGTTTGCACCATTTCGAGAGAACATTGAGGCGGAGCATCCGTTGCTGGGTTTTAACAATATATTTAAGGATCGTGATCTTCTTCTCTGAGTCAGAGAGTTCAACAGATTTACATTTCTCCACCAATTCCTTCAGCAATACGTACGACTCTTCCGCGGCGCGGCCCACCAGCGCCTTGAAATCCACGGTCTCTTGCCCTAGTTCCCCCATTATTCTTTTAAACTTCAGTCCGATTACTTGTTAACAATTGTTAAAGACTTAAAATCAATCATCGAATATGGGGTACAGTACTAATAGTGTAAGATTTTCTCCCTCTTCGTTTTTCAGATGGGCGAGTTTGGAGAGAGAATCTGTCTCTCTCTCTATGAAAATATTTTATGAGGAATTAGAAATGATGCGATCTTTTATATTTTTTTTCAATTTTTTCGTTCCATTATATGGTGCGCCCGGGAACCAGGGTCTCGAGGCCAGGTTCGTTTTTTATGAAGCTGGTCTTTTATTAAGAACCATGCTAGACGAAACTGCACGGTTGACGTAATACACATACAGGAGGAGAAAATATTTTTTTACTTACACGGAACTCACACCTCGATAGTGAGTGTGCGGTCATCCATGTGGTCACCGTTGCAGATCATTTAGCATTTTTCTTTTATTAATTTCCATCTAATGTGATCGAACAAGCCCCCGTTTGTTCCCATTAATTTTGATTATATTGGGGAGAATAGTGTTTTATTTTTTAAATGGATGATTGTAAAAAAATGAAAAAATTTTGATTTGCGTGTAATATTATTTTATTGAAGATTTTGTAGTTGAAAATAGGAGCAAAAAAAAATTAATTTAATTTGATGAGATTTAATGGGGAATTAAAATTTTAGAAAAATGTTTTTAGATTTTGAGATTTTGATCAGAACCAAATAGTTGAGTCATTCTATTTACGATTATTATCTACTTTTCTATCGATCATTTTTATCACAATTCCAGCAATTATAATGAAACCCAAACATTCACCTAGTTAGATTTGAATTTTTTTTTCCTCGAACACGCATTTTCAACTTTCCATTTATTGATGTCCACATTCTTACGAGTGAATTTCGATCAAAAAATTCATTGTTTCTTATGACGATTTTAAACATAGGCAGTAACATACAAAATTTGTCACTGTATGAAGGATTTACAAGTTAGTGTGAGATTATCCATGCAATTATGCAATCTTTGAATATGAATCCATTTCTATAAACCTTTTACATCACATGTTGAATGAATGCTTTGATCAATTCATATGAATTTTTTTTTTCATTTGAAATTTTAATTGAATTAATTATTTCGACTTACGATTTTTATGTAAATGATAAGTACAAAGTGGTGGGAACTAAAATGAATAGTGCAGTAACAATAAATACAATAATATTTCCTTTTTGGTGAAAAATAGGATATCTCGATCTTGAGAAAGAATGAGAAAATCTCCTATGACCCAATATATCTCACGAACCTAGTTATTTAGAGGATGTTTGAGCTCCATTTTTATGAAAAAAATGCATAGTGGATCGATAGAAAATGTGTGGTTGAAAAATAAAGAAATTTTTTTGCTTTACATGTAATATTAATTTAATGAATAATGTCTTGTTATTTCATACGTTCATTTATGCTCTTCCACGAGGTTGCATGATGCTTTCTTAAGTTCGTATATTCAAGGATTATTACCATATGAAAAAAAAAATGTCCTTTGAACTCTTCCTAAAGACTCGTGGGAGTATCATAGTAAATAGATTTGCTTGCTAAACTATTTGATAACGTTTAGCATCCAAGATAGAACCATATCATTACACTTGTTCAAAGTTCTAAAACTGGTTGAAGTTGCATAATGTTTCCAATATAAATAAGAAAAATTTGTGGCAAAAGCTCAAACATTTGAAACTCTAGTAGACTTTTTCCAAACACTTGACTTGTTGCAATCGTTATTTCTAACATTTCCAAACGTTGCAAATGAGACCATTTTGGACAGTTTCCGTTCACAATTTCGTCAATTGAAAAAAAAATTAACTTTGATCACATTTTTAATATTTTTAAAATGGACGAGAATAATTTTCTATTTATCACATCAAATAATTACATTTATTAAATTAAAAAATAAGAAATAAAGACAAAACAAAACAATCATCTTCTTTCTCTCACCCTATCGCCACCACCAACTACCCTATCACAATTGTCACCTAAAAACCTCCACCATCCCAACCCCAAATCCCAAAATTAAAACCAAAA